>NW_027331988.1:461999-612562 GCF_048418815.1 Hemitrygon akajei
GGAGCATGCCTTATGAGAATAGGTTGAGTGAAATCGGCCTTTTCTCTTGGAGTGACGGAGGATGAGAGGTGACCTGGTAGAGGTGTACAAAATAATGAGCGGAATTGTACATGCACATTGTCCGCCAGTGGTCTGCCTCAGGAATCTGTCGCGGGGAACCCTTCTCTTCGTGATTTTTATACATGACGTGAATGATAAAATGGAGTAAATTTGCTGATGACACAGAGGTTAAGGGTGTTGTGGGTAGTGTGGAGGGCTGTCAGAACTTAAAGCCGGACATTGATAGGATGCAAAACTGGGCTGAGAAGTGGTCAGTGCATCGTGGGCGGAGGGGCCTGTCCTGTGTTCATCTTTCCTCAAATAGCGAGGGCAAAGCTGCATACGGTACTCCTGCTGCTGCCTCGGCACTGCCCTGAAAATATGCCGCATGATCTCCCTGTTCTGAGGTTCAGTCCTACAGACATGAAGGCAGACCTTCCATTTACCTTCCCATAAGCCGTTGCACCTTTTGTGACTCATAAAGCACTCACACTGCCCTCCGAGCCAAAATCGCGCTGTAATTCCTCACTGTTTGAATAATCTACTGTATTTCCTTTCCAAAGTTGGGAACCTTGCATTCCCAACATTGTAATCCAGCGGAAAAAAACATTTGTCCTCTCTCTGAACCGGGACAAATCACTGTCAGGCTATCCATATCCACCATTGAATCTACTTTTCAATTTAGTGTGTTACATTACCGATGGGTATCTTGTGACTGTCATATGACCATGTTGCAATTGAGTGTCTGGTGAGCGTGATTGTACTGGTCTTGTGATGGTGGAGTGATGTATTTTCCCGCCAGTGTGAGGTCATGTGATGGCCAGTTTTCAACAAGTATAAAACGGGGAAGCCCTGCTGAGACGCAGGAGTTTTTGTTCGGACGAAGTTTAAGTTGTCCGTTACTCCGTTATGCTGCATACTTGGTATCATGAAGCAGTATTGATTGAAAGTAAAATTTCGATTCTTACTGTAAGCTACATTGCCGCTGTGCCGGGAGTTTTGAAAATCACTGCCAGTTATGTCTGATGTATCTTCGATTTAATATTAAAGTCGAAGTATTGGAGAGTGAAGAATTACCGAGGAACGGAAACCCGAAGGAGCGGGTAAAGTTGGTGTGGTCGTGGTAATATAGGATCGACCTTATTTAATCCTCGTTCAGAAGGTAGGAACCTTCATCCGAGATAGCCTCTGCATTGTGAAAGCAGGAAGGCTTGGACGCAGAGTCTCGCCAAGGAAAATAGACGGTTCCTTTAAGCTGCTATATTTTCCTTCATCGTAAATCTTTCGGGTAAGGCATATTTCAGCTTAGATTAGCAGTAAGAAACGTCGTCGAGGATTCGTTAGTTCAGGAAAGTTTCTCCAAACTGACTGTGTAAATGGTTTGGACTTTAACTTTTATCACTTTAAGACTGGATTCGCATTTATCGCTTTAAGAACTATTTGAGTTGCCGTATAGCAGTTAACTTACGGTTAAGTTAGCCGTTTGTTTATTTCTCATTTTTTATTGAGCGGTGTTTAATAAATGTTTTATTGGTTTATACAAATACCTGTCTCAATTTATATTCATTGTTGCTGTATCTGAACAATTGGGTCTCGTCCGGGCTATGCACATTTTTGTGCTTAAATGCATGTTTAAATATCAGTCTGATATGAAAAGGGAAATACCCTATTATTTTGTTTGATTGGTTTGCGGATGGTATTCGGTAACAATGAATATTGACGACTTTCTGGCATTGCCAGACCGGAGTTATTAGCGAAAGCGAAAGGAGTGATGTATCTGAGATTGCTAGCAGATTGGAAATTAACAGCATTGTGAAGACTACAACGAAGCCTGTAAATTCAGAGAAAAATACGTCTCACACTATATAGAGTCGGGTGATTTTGATGTAGCGGTTTTAGAGATGTTTCCAATATGTAATCTAGAGATGCAGTTACTCATCGAACAAATGAAGTTAGAATAAAGCAAAGCGGACATGGAGTGATGCAGGATTCAAGCTGAAAAACAAAAAGATGGTATTTGAACTTGCGATGGCGGAATCAAGGTCCGGTGATCAGTCCTCCTGTTCTAGGAAAACTTTTGTTGTTAGTCAGGAAATTAAATCGGTTCCTCCATTTAGTGAAGCAGAATTAGAGAAATATTTTCAACATTTTGAAACTGTTGCTCTGATTTCAAAGTGGCCGAAGGAGAAATGGCCAGTGATGTTACAAAGTGTAATAAAAGGTAAAGCACACATGTCTTATACAGCTTTAACGGCTGAGCAAGCACTTGATTATGATATTGTGGAGCAGCATATACTGAAGGCATATGAACTGGATCCGGAAGCATTTAGAGAAAGATTCTGAAATTTGAAGAAATCTGTGGGAAAAAAAACGTATATTGAATTTCCCTACGATAGAGTCGTGTGTTTTGAGAGAAAGGTTTCCTCTAAAAATGTAAACGAGGACTATAATAAATTGATAGAGTTGATTTTAATGAGGAAATTAAAAGGAACATCCCTGTTGAAGTCACGACATACTTAAATGAGAGGGACATTGCTACATTGCAGGAGCCTGATAATTAGCTGATGAGTATGCTTTAATCCACAAAAATAAATTTCCTCAGGGCAGAATTTTAAAAAAGGAAAACTAACACAGAGACTCAAGGTAAACCAGAAATTAAATCAGAAGTTAATGAGAAATGTAAAGAGGAAGGAAAACCTGTGACGGAAGGACAGTTTGGTCTTATTTGTAACTATTGTAAGAAACCTGGCCATGTAATAGTAAAATGTTTCCAAATGAAAAAGAAAGAGAAGGCAGCGAGTCCCAGATGCTTGTGTGCAACATACTGAAACACCTGTAAAATTACAGGGTTCGATAAACACAAATGAGGTTTTGTTAGAGTCTAACCACGTTAACAAGGGATATGATCATTTTATAACTGAAGGAATTGTTTCCTTGAAAGAAGAATCCTCTCCTGTGTTCAATGAAATCTTTGGGATCCTGGAGCTTCTCAATCTCTGATGTTTGACACAGTGTTAAAGTTTACTGATGAGTCTCACACTGGTGAGGAAATCTATACGAGGTGTTGGGAATGCCATCATGCTTGTACATTTGCCTAGAGTAAACTTAATTTCAGGGTTAGTTACAGGACTTTTAAAAGTAGGACTGCGACCTAGTTTGCCCGTGAATGATATTTCCTTATTGTTAGGCAATGAATTGGCAGGTGGACAAGTTTTTTCCTGAAGTGCATTTGACAATAAAGTCAGAGGAACCACGGATGGACTCATAACACAGATTCCTCCTGTATTGGAACTCGAGCTATGGCTAAAAAGCTTGATGTGCAGAATGAGGTTGTAACCCCTGACTGTTCAACTCAGGATTCGAGTTTTGAGGATGTGTCAGAGACTTTCTTACCTTCATTGTTTGAACAAGATTCTTGGAGTAAGTCTGACCATGAGGTTTTGTCTCTGTTTCGGAAGGAGATGATAGCAGAGCAGAGCAGAGATCCTGAGATTATCAAATTTAAAGAACAAGCTCTTCGGGGTAGAGTAATTGATAAGGTGCCAGTAGGATATTATTTTGAGAAAGGAGTATTGATGAGGAAGTGGAGACCGCCTACAATTCCTGCAAGTGATGAATGGAATATTGTTCTCCAGGGAGTTGTTCCGAAAGTTTATTGAAAATAGATTTTAACTTTAGCCCACAGTCTGCCCTTGTGTGGACATCAAGTGGCTGAGGAAAACTGTGGACAAGATTTTAAATCATTTTTACTGGCCTAGTTTAAGAAGGGATGTGGCGAGGTTTTGTAGAAAGTGTCATACTTGCCAAAATTGTGGGTAAACCTAATCAAATTACTCCAGTGGTCCCACTGCAACCTATTCCCGCATCCGGTGAACCGTTTTCCAAAATTATTATAGATTGTGAAGGACCATTACAGAAAGAAAAAAACTAGCTATCAGTACTTGCTGACTATTATGTGCACTTCGTCTACGTTTCCAGAGGCAGTACCACTTAGGAATATAACAACTAAAACTGTAACAAAGGCTCTTATAAAATTATTTACTTATTTTGGGTTGCCTAGGGAAATACAATCTGACCAACTTAGTGATTTTATGTCTGGATTGTTTCAACAAATAATTTATAAATTGGGAGCAAAGCAGATTACTTCGTCTGCATACCATCCAGAAATTGCAAGGCGCCTTGGAGAGGTTTATTTCTACACTGAAAACAATGATTAGGACGTATTGTGTGGAAAGTGAAAATGATTGGGATGAGGGTATACACTTATATCTATTTGCAGTAAGGAAATCGGAACAGGAATCCTTATGTTTCAGTCCATTTGAACGTATTTGGGTAATAGAATTAGAGGACCCTTGGCCTTAAAAAAACAATGGATTAGTAAAGAGGTACACACTAATTTTCTGGATTATGTTTTTAAAATGTAAAGACAGATTACATAAAGCTTGTAGGTTAACTAGGGAAAATTTAAAATTGTCTCAGGATAAAATGAAAACATGGTACGATAAAAAAAAGCTAGAATGAGGACATTTAAGCCTGAAGGTAAGGTGCTGGTTCATTTCCCAGTGCAAATGAATCAGTTACAGGCAAAATCCCATGCTCCTTATGACATTATGTCTAAAGTTAATGATGTGGATTACGTGATAAAAACTTCAGATCGTAGAAGGCCAACACAACTTTGCCATATAAATATGATAAAACCATATTATGTGAAACAGTCTGCTACTATGACTGTTGTGGTCAATAATACAGAGTCTGAACTCACTAGGAACATAATGGATGAATGACCTGAAACTCATTCTAAACCCAAAGTTGTTTCTGTCAGATTACCAAACTCAACCATTCTGGAAAATATTGATAAGAAATTAGCACATTGACAGCCAGAGTAGAAGCAGCAGATGAAGCAATATTTTTTTAAAATATAATGATTTATTTCCAGACGTTCCTAGAAGAACCACAGTAGCTTCACATGATGTAGAAGTTAGAGCAACCCATAAAACAACATCCATATAGGATGAACATGGGAAAATCTGAACTTGCTGAGAAATAAATTAAATATATGTTAGAGAATAATATTATTAGACCTTCTGACTCGAATTGGAGTTCACCTTGTGTTATGGTGCCAAAACCAGACTGTTGTATTAGGTTTTGTCCGAACTATAGGAAGGTGAATTCTGTAACGAAAACAGATGCATATCCAATTCTTAGAGTAGATGATTGTGTAGATAAAGTTGGAAAAGCAAATTTCCTTACAAAGATTGGTTTATTGAAAAGGTATTCGTGTGTTCCACTAACGGAGAGAGGTAGAGAGATTTCTGCATTTGTAAATCCATCTGGGCTATATGAATATAATGTTCTTCCATTTGGGATGAAGAATGCCCCAGGTACTTTGCAGAGGATGATGAACTCTGTGATTCAGGGATTGAAAGAAACAGATGCTTATATTGATGATTTAGTGACAGGAAATGATACTTGGGAAGCACACATTATTGCGGTGGAGAAATTGTTTGAAAGGCTTTCAAAAGCTAACTTAACTTTTCATTCAGCTAAGAGTGAATCCGGACATGCCACTGTGACTTACCTTGGTTATGTTGTGGATCAAGGTAAGGTTGCTCCTGTTCAGGCAAAAGTTCGGGCAATTTTAGAGATTCCCACTCCAACGGGAAAAAAAACTCTCAGGAGATGATTGGGAATGGTAGGATATTATCGAAAATTTTGTAAGAATTTTGCTAATATTGCCCTTCCATTAACTAACCTACTGAAGAAGAACGAAACGTTTGTGTGGACAGTGCTTTGTCAAGAAGCATTTGAAAAATTGATAACGATGATATGTCAACAACCTGTGCTCAAGGCACCTGACTTTGAAAAACCTTTTTCATTAGCTGTAGACGCTAGCGATGAGCTTGTAGGAGCAGTGTTACTGCAAAGGAATGAGGGTGATGAGGTTGATCATCCGGTAGCTTACTTTTCTAAGAAATTCAATGAGCATCAAAGTAATTATTCGACAATAGTAAAGGAATTGTTATGTCTTGTTTTGGCCTTACAACATTTGGATGTGTATGTTAGTACAACTCAAAAGCCACTCATACTCTACATCGACCATAATCCGTTAGTGTTTCTGAGTAAGATGAAACACAAAAATAGAAGGTTATTAAATTGGACTTTAAAGTTGCATGAGTACAATATCTTGATAACTCACTTTTAAGGCAAAGATAATGGGATTGCTGATTGTCTATCTCGCTGTTGAATGTACAATGTAATTTTTAATGGAGTGAGATTTTGACATTTGTAACACTCCTACTGTATAGTAAGTTTTAAGATGCTGTATCATAATACTATATGTACTCTGTATGTTGTAAATTTTATACATTTGTTTTTGTTAAGTTGTTAATTGTTAAAATTTTGATCATGACCGACCAATTTTCTTTGAGTGAGGTGTTACGTACCCGTATGTATCTTGTGACTGTCACATGAGCATGATGTAATTGAGGCTCTGCTGAGCATGAATAATGCCTTGTGATGGTGGAGTGATGTAATTTTCCCGCCAGTGAGAGGTCATGTGATGACCTGTTTCAACAGGGTATAAAAGGAGAACGCATCGCTGTGACGTAGGTCAGTTCGTGGCTTAATTCGTCAGTGACTCCGTTCTGCTGCGTATTTGATTTTATGACGCAGTTTCGTTTTAAAGTGGAGTTTTAATTTCTACTGCTATATTCGTTATGCCGGCAGTTCTGAAAATCGCTGCCAGTTAAAGTCCAGTCGGAGAGTGAAGTATTATCGAAGTACAGAAAACCCGAAGGATCGAGAAAAGTTAGTGTTTTCGGCGGTGAAATAAGTCCGACCTTATTTGATTTTCATTTAGAAGGAATTAGTGACCTGCAATCCAAGATAACTCCTGCATTGCTAAAAGAGCAGAAAGAGCTGGATGTACGGTTTCTCCAAGGAAAGGTCAGTGCCTTTAAGCCCTTTTTTAATTTCTTCATCGTAAGTCCTTCGGGCAAAGCATATTTCGGTTGGAAATCAGCAGTAACGTCGTGATGTCGAGGAATTCGCTTTTTCTAGGAAAATCTTTCTTAAGTGACTGTGTAAATAATTGTGGACTTTAGCATTACTACTTTTAAGAACTGTTCACGCATTTCTCGTTTTAATAACTGTCCGAGCTGCCGTACAGCAGCAGATTTCCGGTTAAGTTTGTCGTTTGTTTGCTTTTGGGTTTTTTTGAGCAGTGTTTAATAAATGTTTTATTTGTTATTTTAAAAAAACAGTCTCGATTCTATATTCATTGTTGCTGAATCGTAAAATTTAGAAAGGACAGCATACAAAAAGCTTTCTTCACCACCCTATCCACATGAGATTCCACCTTCAGGGAACTATGCACCATTATTCCTAGATCGTTCTTTTCTACTGCAGTCTTCAATGACCTACCATTTATCATGTATTTCCTATTTAGATTATTCCTACCAAAATGTAACACCTAACAATTATCAGCATTAAACTGCATCTGCCAAATGTCTCCCCTTCCCCAACTCCGGCCAAGCAGTAAAACAAAACAGGTCATTGCAGTGGCGTAAGAAAGCCCCAGCCTGGGCAATCTGCAGACAAGACAGACCCCTCCTCCTGGCAACATCCTCATTAATCTCTCTGCGAAACACACACACACACACACACACACACACACACACACACACACACACACTAGTATTCCCAATTATCCCAATCTCACGCGAGCAAGGATTTCACTTCCCCTCTCGTCCATGGGACACTCCTCCCGGAAATAAATCAAGGGAGACCCGGCGGTGAATATGTGTATTTAGGGCCCGGACTGGAGACACTGCTGCCGCCTCCAGACTCTGCTCAGTGCGCGGCTTGAGTAATGAACTGAATCACCGAGGTGAACGGATATTTCACCGCGCTGATCACCTACTCCCTGAATTTCGTCTGAGTCACTGCGTAAATAAATGTGTTCCTGCAGCAGCTAAAATTTTTCAGCAAAGCTCCGACGAAGCGAAAATCCATTCAGAATTTTTGAAATATATGAATACTATACCTGCGATATCATAATACATGAAAATTATAAGGTTCGTCATGCACAGGAGGATAAAGCTGCCGGAGAGGGTGAAGAGTAAAACCACAGACCTCCTCCGGCTCTCCATCTCCGGGTCTCTGCTGTTCTCCCCCTTGCTCTGACCCCTCAGCCCCTTACGAACACGACTGGCCACAACAATGTGCCTGACCGTCAGAGCGTTGAGCAGCAGAATCACCACGAAAGGAATGAACGGATTTAAAGCTATGTCGATCCAATCGTATACTACCCACCCGAGGTCAGTGAAAGTATTGGCCGTGAGTTTACAGAACCACGGTACATTGTCGATTATCGGATACTCCCAAAACAGCCTCCGTTTGTGGAGAGCCGCCCCTGTTCGTACGATGGAAACTACAAGAGGAGTGGCCCTCAGCTCTCTCTCGTCCGGAGAGAGTGAGGACTCACCCAATCTCACCATCCCATCGACGTCGCTCTACTTCAGCCTCCGCCCCCACTCCGCGGATCCCCCACCAGCAGGACCCTCAACGCCCCAGCACCATCTAGCACATCCCAACTACAGCTCATCGAAAATCAGTCGGCTGTAATACGGAAGTGGGGGAGGGAGAAACGATGGGTATTGATCAGCCGCCCTACTGACCCAGTGGTTCAATATCAGCGTGAAGTGCATCAACTGTATCTTCCTGTGCATCAGCAAATGCTCTCTTACCAACCGGCTCTCCATTGGAGGTTTGAGGGAAGGAATAGAATGCAGTGGCCACTCTGCCCACCCACTCCTTCTCCCACATCACCCCAAGCAAAAGGTCAATGGGGTCGCAAGGGCTCGTTCAGTGTCCCACTCCCCATCATCACAGCTCGTTGAAGCCCGGCATGCAATGGCTAATCGATTGCAAAAGCCTCGTTTTAATACAATTGCATTGGTACAAATGGGTCCCTTTTTTTTCAGTGGATGCTGGGGGTTATCTTACTGGGGTAGTGTTTCCTCAGCGGAGGGGCTACATGGGGTGGTAGGATGTGGATGTGGATGTGGTTTACTGCTGAGCGGTTTGGTGTCGTTAATCTGCAGAGTCCTCTCTACTGTCCCGGGACCTGACCGGCTGATTCTTTTTCTCGTTTTCCTCTGTTCCGATCTCCTCCAAACCTCTCAGCCTGTCTTCCTATCTCTGTCCTTGCTCCCTGTTACTCTCTTTCTCCCAGGCTCCCTCTTTCTCTCCCCTTAATTCCTTCCATGATAAACGTAAGATATTGAGACCTTCTATTTAACGTTGTCAATTTAATTGAGACTGACATGTCTCTTGCTGAGCCAGGTGTGTCGGTTTATCTTGCGGTGTCTCACTTTTCGTTGACGAAGGAAGATGTTTCCGTGTTTCTGCCTTATGTGTTGGACATAATGGCGTTCGTTGTTTTTATCTCCTTTCTTTCCCTTTGGATTTCGGTGTGGAGTGGGTTCGGATGATATTTTTGTTCTGTTTCTCGCGGGGCAAGATGGATCAGGGTTGGCGATCGGGATGGTGTTCCTTTCTGTGCGATGGGTTGATGTTTCTCTGCGAACGGGTTTTCTATTCTCTCCTAGTCTCGTTCCTTTCTCGGAGGGTGTACGGATGGGAAGGGGTGTTGACGGCTATTGTTCCGGTGCACGCCGAGAGGACGAGGCTAGAAAACAGGTCGGCACACATTGGAAGGTTCAGGGGTTCCGTTTGTGTGCGGGCTGTTCGATAATTCAACAGTCGCTCGCTAAGAATCGTGTCCAGTAACTTCCCTACCCCTGGCGGGAGTTGGGTGTCTGTTTTTGAGGAGTATCCACCACCCTTCTAAAATAACAATAATGTTTATTTATGACTTTCTGGGATCTTACCTGTGTCTAGGGACAACCCAAAGACGTTTCTCAAGTCCCCAGTATAGCCAACTACTCCCTTGCCATAATGTGCAGTAAATCCTGCCTGACGCTGGAAACATATCCCACTTAATGTTCCTGAAGAGACCAGACGCGACTTCCTTAGTGCCCTTGTACTTGGATAAATTGAAAGGAAGTTTGTCTGCGGGCAGGATTGTGAAGGTTTGATCATAAAGTCCGACAGCGGGGAAAAGACCCATCAGCTCATGAGAAAAGCGGCAAAGGTACATTCAAGCCAATTCCTGCCCCAAAGGACAAGAGTCAAACGCAGGCAGTTGTTTTCGCACGATTTATTTATCTGTTTCTTTTTAACTTATTGTCATTTTTGTATCTTTTCCCGAGACTGATGCGGAAACAAACAATCTTTATAACACCGTAATGTTAAACCTGACCCATAATGTTTTCAGGAGATGTGCGTTGCAAGTCTTTCTTTTCATACTCGTAGTGGCGAGTGTCTGGAATGAATTGCCGGGGCGATGGTGAAAGCAGAGGCGATGGAGGATTTTAAAATCCACAGGAATATAAGGAAGATTCAGAGATGTGGACCTTGTGTGCTCAGCCAGGATTGGTTCAGTGAGGCATGAAATGACCAAATCAATTGTTTCAGAACAACGCAGTGATCCGAAAGTCCCTTTCTGGATTGCACAGACGACAGCTGAAGAACCGTGTGAATCGCTGGATGCCCGCCTCAGAAAGGACTTAATTAACACAGACAGGCGCAGTGACGATTCAGGTCTTTTGTTGTCGGGACGGGCGGACTAGATTTAGAAGGAGACTGGACAGTGATTGTGTTCTGATCCCAAATATGAATCAGAATTCTCATCCAGAAATTCACACCCACCACTACAACCACACGGTGCACTTATGTCCCAACTGCAAAACTAAGAAAATGCATATGAATTGCACCCCACTTCCCCATCTCCAGCCCCGCATTGATGGTGGGTAGAACTTAACATCACGGCAGCCGGCTCCAGACTCCGCTCAGTGCGTGGCTTGATTAATGAGCTGAAGCACCGAGGTGAACGGATATTTCACCGCGCTGATCACCTGCTCCCTGAATTTCGATTGAGTGACCGCGTAAATAAATGTGTTCGTGCAGCAGCTGAAATTCTTCAGCAAGGCTCCGACGAGGTGAAAGATCGTTTCAGAATCATTGAAATTGAATCGTATTCCTTTGATCTCATAATAAAGGAAATTTACAACGTTCGTCATCCAGAGGAGGATGAAGCTGCCGGAGAGGGTGAAGAGTAAAATCACAGACCTCCTCCGGCTCTCCATCTCCGGGTCCCTGCTGTTCTCCCCCTTGCTCTGACCCCTCAGCCCCTTACGGACACGACTGGCCACAACAATGTGCCTGACCGTCAGAGCGTTGAGCAGCAGAATCACAATGAATGGGATGAACGGATTTAAAACTACATCGAGCCAACGGTTTACGACCCATCCGAGGTCAGTTGAAGTGTTGGCCGTAAGTTTACAGAACCATGGTACATTGTTGATTATCTGTCTGGGTTCATGGAGAAAGTAGCGGGGAACGTTTCGCAGAAAGCACAGCACGCCGGTTGTTGTGAGAACCACAGCCGCAGTTTTCCCGGTGCAATATTTTGTTTTCAGCTTCTGACAGCAGATGGCGACAAACCGATCGAAAGTGAAGGTGACGGTGAACCAGACAGACCAGTATGTGGCTGTGACCCTCAGTGCTGCGATAACCTTGCACACAGGGTAAATCCTCAGAAAGTTCCACGGAAAGTAATAATTTAAGACTTGACGCCCAAGGACCTCTATGACTACGGTCAGCAGATCCCCCGCTGCCATGGCCACCAGGTAGCGAGTGGTGCAGGTAGAGAGGCCGCACTTTCCCCGGGACAAGATCACAATCGCTGCTAAATTCACTGAAGGGAGAAAGAAGAGAACAGACACCGGGCATTATTAAACTCATTCTCCGGGAATGGACACAGGTTCGTGTTTCAGGCAGAGGTCAGGAGACTAGAAGCGGTGAACCATAAAACATATAACAATTACAGCGCGGAAACTGGCCATCTCGGCCCTTCTAGTCCGTGCCGACGACTGCTTATCTCACCAAACATGGGTCATGCTGTCTCTGGCCTGCATTCTTCAGTGTGGAGATAAGGCGATGTGTCAGTAATCGTCGGGTTTATAAACGAACGGCATGAACAACAACGACTGGTGCTCATCCTGGCTCCAGTCACTAACTATCCTGACCTCTGGAAACTCAGCATCTGACGGTCATTAAAACTTCCCAGTCACACCTTCCCGGAGGATACCCGGCTCCTAACACTAACATTCCTAGTTTCACATTCCCGGAGAGCTGCCTCTCCCCAGCATTGGTTCCCCTCTGAACAAAATTCCATCAAATGCAAGAACAACGTTCGCGTCGATCCCGTGAGTTAGAGGAGAGACAGGAGTTTAGTTCCGTTTGTCATTAAATATGATAAATCAGAATATTGAATAGTCAGAATCGATATCACTGACGGATATTACTACCATGAACATCAAGCGGGAAGCTGGTAAAATGACCGCAAGCAGGCTCTCTCCGGTTTACAGACAGAAGTGCCAGACAAAAATATCTGTGCTCACTCACCAGGAACTCCAATGGCGACAATGAACACGTTCAGTATTTTATCCACTCGCCGGTAGCTATCAAATAATGCAGGCATTTTCTCTGGTCGGTGATTTGTTCCCCGGTGCTACAGGAAATCTCTCGGAATGAAATGTCGAGGATGCACATACCTGGGATTTAAATACTACTTACCGACTCCACGGGGACATGTTTCAACAGGTTTAAAAATAAACATTTTTCAAATTTATTTACAATCTGATTACCTCAGCCAAGTGCAATCCCTGGTTGCAACACTATGATTACCTCAGTGAATTAATTGTGAAACTGACACAATGGAAATTGTGATGTGACTAAGGGTTTGTAAATTCCGAGTGACATTCCTGCAGCAAAGGGAATATTGTTTCAAACATCATCGGACCCAACTCTCCACCTCACCTTGTGTCAGTGCGACTCTTGTCCATCGGCTGAGCAGATTGACTGAGAGTAAAGCGGCCTCTCCACTCTAATTCTCTACCAATTGTAATCACAGCTCATCTCACTGTAGCCTTATCTGCGACTCCCAATACAAGAAATCATCCTCAGCTTGTTCGTGTGAAGTGATCCAAACTTTGTCCTGGGTCGGAAACATGTCTACGTTCATCACCACTGAGGAATAGATAGATAGATAGATAGATAGATAGATAGATAGATAGATAGATAGATAGATAGATAGATAGATACTTTATTCATCCCCATGGGGAAATTCAACCTTTTTTTCCAATGTCCCATACAGTTGTTGTATCAAAACTAATTACATACAATACTTAACTCGGTAAAAATTAGATATGCATCTAAATCACTAACTCAAAAAGCATTAATAATAGCTTTAAAAAAAAGTTCTTAAGTCCTGGCGGTTGAATTGTAAGGCCTAATGGCATTGGGGAGTATTGACCTCTTCATCCTGTCTGAGGAGCATTGCATCGATAGTAACCTGTCGCTGAAACTGCTTCTCTGTCTCTGGATGGTGCTATGTAGAGGATGATCAGGGTTTTCCATAATTGACCGTAGCCTACTCAGCGCCCTTCGCTCAGCTACCGATGTTAAACTCTCCAGTACTTTGCCCACGACAGAGCCCGCCTTCCTTACCAGCCTATTAAGACGTGAGGCGTCCCTCTTCTTAATGCTTCCTCCCCAACACGCCACCACAAAGAAGAGGGCGCTCCCCACAACTGACCTATAGAACATCTTCAGCATCTCACTACAGACATTGAATGACGCCAACCTTCTAAGGAAGTACAGTCGACTCTGTGCCTTCCTGCACAAGGCATCTGTGTTGGCAGTCCAGTCTAGCTTCTCGTCTAACTGTACTCCCAGATACTTGTAGGTCTTAACCTGCTCCACACATTCTCCATTAATGATCACTGGCTCCATATGAGGCCTAGATCTCCTAAAGTCCACCACCATCTCCTTGGTCTTGGTGATATTGAGACGCAGGTAGATTGAGTTGCACCATATCGCAAAGTCCTGTCTCAGTTTCCTATACTCCTCCTCCTGTCCATTCCTGACACACCCCACTATGGCCGTGTCATCAGCGAACTTCTGCACATGACAGGACTCCGAGTTATATTGGAAGTCTGATGTGTACAGGGTGAACAGGACCGGAGAGAGTACGGTTCCCTGCGGCGCTGCTGTGCTGCTGACCACCGTGTCAGACCTACAGTCTCCCAACCGCACATGTTTGCCTTGAAAAGAAAATTCTCCCTTCTGATTGTCCGACTTAGAACAGAGAAAGGTAAAGAATTGGAACAGTCTCTTCGGCCCACAGTGATTGTGCCAAACATGACGTAGTATAAAACGGAACCCACCTACCAACACTTGATCAGTCCCCCTACACTCCCTGACTGTCCACGTGTCAACCCTCACAACAGTGATCTTAGGCTTCGGGGATCTCAGTTCTCAGAAGCTTTTTGACCATCTGTGTGGGTTTGTTGGAACCACCAAAAGTGACTGAACCTTCAAAGCTGTCTCATCAATTGCAAAGTTCTTTCGCTGTAAATCTGTACTTCAAAGGGACCGTTTGTCAGTCACAACATCCTGAATTGTAACATTGTAGCTTTTTAAATGTATTAAATCAGCTGCTGCTGCCATTGTCGACAGGATTAAAGCCCCTTGACGTAATTTAATTTTGAGTGTTTCGGCAAAGAGTGTGTCCAAGAAAATGTCTATTTGTGGTGATGATTAAAGACTTTCATATCCACCAAGCTACAAACTGTCTTCAGTGACTCCCTCACAATCAGAATATTTGGGGCTCCTTCAGGACCCACCACTAAACCTGATGCATGGCCAACAAACTCAGCAGTGTGAGGGAATGACTGTGCGTCGAAGACCACGACGGAGAGCTGGAGGGACGGATTAGAAAGTGTACTTGTGTATGTGAGCTCTCCACAGCATTGTGTCCGTCCCTAGACTAATCACACTGCCCCCTCTTTCTCCAAAGCACTCTCAGTCCCTCGACTAATCCCACTGTCCCCTCTTTCTCCGCAGCACTTAATCAGCCTCTAAACTAATCTCAACGCCCCCTCATATTCACAGCACTATATCAGTCCCTAAACTACACCGACTGCCCCGCTCTGTCTGTCGACGTCACCATATACGTCATTAACTCATCCCACTGTTCCCTCGCTCTCCACAGAACTGTATCGATCCTCAAACTGGTCCCATTGCTCTGCACTATCTTCACCGCTCCGAGTTGGTCGACAAAATAGTATAACACTGTCTGTACCGACAGCACAGAGCCAATTCCCAAAATAATCCATCGGCAACACTCTTTCGCCACAGGTGGAGAGACAAAGAGAAAACTGCGGAGCGATTGGCAGAATGGTGTCGGGGAGAAAGAGGGTGCAGGAAGCGACAGGGTGGGGTGAAGGGAGAAAATAGTGAGACAGATAGGAGGAATGAGAGCGAAAGAGAGAGAAAGAGAGAAGGGGAGAGAGAGAGATGAGAGAGATAGAATAGCGGAGTGATAGAGAAGGGGAGAGAGAGAAGTGGGAGAGAGGGGAGAGACAGAGGAGAGCGGAGAGAGAGTGAGAGAGAGAGGAGAGACGGAGAGACAGGGTGGGGGGAATAAAGGGGCAGAGAAAGGTCGATCTAAGAAGAGAGGGTGGAGGGAGAGAAAGCGAAAGGGAGAGATGCTGGAGTAAGAGAGAGGAAGGGTGATAGAGGGAAAGAAGGAGAGTAGAACCAGCGGGCTCGAAAGAGGGGGAACGAAAAGGGAGAGAGTGGGGGTAAAGGATAGGGGAGGGGAGGTAAGGGAGCGATTAGATGATGGAGAATGAGGAGAGGTAAAATAGGAAGAAAGTGCCAGCGATAGAGTGCGGTATTGGATAAAGAGAGGAGGGAGGAAGATGCGAGGGAGAGAGCGAGGAAAGGAGAGAAAGTACGGGGAGAAGAGGGAGAACAGATGGGGTAGATGGGGGATAGAGAAGGAGGGAGTGAGGCAAACTGGGATAAGGGTGAGATAAGGGTGGTATGTAGTGGTGGAGGGAGAGAGAGAGGTAAGGACATCAGTAAGGGAGGTTGGGCTGCTGAGAGGTGTGCAGAGCTGGGAGAGAAGCAGAAAAGGGTGAGATGAAGGAGAGGAGCGAGAGGTAGTGTGAGCGAGACGAGAAGGAGAAATAGACAAATGAGGCATGAGACATGGGTAGGAAGAGAGAGGGGAGAGTTAGAGGGTGAGATGATGATCTGGGACTGGCATTGATGGATGTGTCGGGAGGGGAGATGCGTGGGGGGAGGTTGCTCTGATCTGCAAAAGCAGGTGGGAGAGAGAGAGAGAGAGAGAGAGAGAGAGAGAGAGAGAGAGGAGAGAGAGAGAGAGAGAGAGAGAGAGAGAGAGAGAGAGAGAGAGAGAGAGAGAGAGAGAGAGAGAGAGAGAGAGAGAGAGAGAGAGAGAGAGAGAGAGAGAGAGAGAGAGAAGTGCAAGGAATGCGGAAAGACTCAGACTCCACGATTATTTAGAGGGGACTCTCGCTTTATTGGCAGTGAGTCCTTGTGCTTCGGACAGTGAGTTGCTTCGCGTTGCCGATCAGCCATGCCTCCGACGGTCGCTTCGTACCCCATGACTAACCACTTGTTTCTGTCTCTACGCGGGAATCTGCCTTTTACACCTCTGCTGTGTTCAGTCGTTGCCCCACTCACCGTGACCGACTCTGCCGTTCCTCAGTAACTGGCTCAAATCCTGCCAGCGACCACTGTGACATGACCTGCCTTTCACCCATCACCCAGAAATCTGCCCGTGTCTAAAATGCACGCAACCTCCGCCTGTAAACTTGTTCGCTAATGCAAATATCGAATCAGCCAATCATTTGGCAGCACCTCAAAGCATACAAGGTCAGGAGGTTTCGTTCTTGTTCAGCCCAAACTTCAGAAAAGTGAAGAAATGTAATTTCACTAAGTTTGACCGTGGAATTATTGCTGCTGACAGAAAGGGTGGTTTGAGAATCTCTGAAACGAATAATCTCCTGGGATTGTGACTCATGACAGTAACTCAAACTAACAAATGTGCAACAGCGGTGCGCAGAAGAACATCTCTGAACTCACAATCGGTAGGCACGTTCAAAAGGTGCATTTAATGTCGGAGAAATGGATATAATATACATCCTGAAATTCTCTTTCTTCGGGAATATCCACGAAAACAGAGAAGTGCACAGAAGAATGAGTGACAGATAACACGTAACAGCAGCAAAGCCCCCGCCCATCCCCAGCTCCCCTCTCCCACGCACAAGCGGCAGCAAAGCAACGAATTGCCCCCCCCCACCAGCAAATGAAAGCAATAGCCCCTCCCACCGAGCGCTCCAGCCTGCAGCAAAGCATCAATAAAGGGTCAGATTTGCAGTATCCCGAAGACTACTCGTTCACCCCGGTATTCGATATACCACAGGCACTCTCTCCCTAATAAGGGAAAAAGAGGTGTCCCGGTTTCACAGCGAGAGGGTAGAGATAACAAACAACTTGCAGATTCAGGATGTTAAAAGTCTATTCCGTCACTTTCTCCGAGCTCTGTGCTCGGAGTGGAGGCAACAAAAGGTCGCAGCTCTCCGTCCTCACAACCCCGGCAGCCAACCAGCTGCTCCCGGTGTTCCGTGTTTTCCCGTGACTTTTCGGTCAGGGGCGAGGGCTCAGAATGAGCACGTCCCCAGAGCCAGGAAATCCCGGAACCCTGAAGGCGCTCGTCGGGATATCAAAAGCGGCCGGTGGTGAAACACTGAGAGTCGCTCCCGTACCCGCAAAGAACGAATGTCTTCAAAAGAAACCCCACACCCCGGAAAGGTATAAAATGAGATATCGACGATAGAAATAAAGCTGTTATCGAAGATGCAAGTGAAGGAGTCGCCGTTTAGTGAGATCTTAACTTCGCCCACCTATTTCACACGTCGAAACTTGGGGTAGATGGGCGACAGTAGCAGAGAACAACACCAGCTACCAATCCTGTACCCAGTAAAGTGGCCACTGAAGGTATATTTACCGAAGTTCCCTGTACTGTTTCTCTCAGATTCACTACCTTATGAGAAAAGCACGTCCTCCTGATCTCCGTCCTAAAGCAATGTCCCAAATGTCTCAGCACAGACCCCTGTGAAACTCCACAAATTACAGTCTTCCAGCTCGAATAAGACCCTTCCACCACTGCACACTGTGTACCATGGACAAGTCGGTACCGAAATAAACAGCCAATTCTCCTAGTTACCTGAATTTCTTTTTTTTCCCTTTCTTATATAGAGATACTGGCCATTCGTCCGGGATCTCGCTTATGCCTAGAGGACACGAACATGCCGGTCAAAACCGCAGCAATCCTGTCCCTTGCCTCCTTCAATAACCTGGGGAACATCCCATCAGGTCCTGGAGTCCTTCACATTAACACTCATAGGAGACCAAACATTTTCTCCAGACTGATCTCTAAACACTGTAACGTGTTTATACACTGAGCACTGATCTCCTGGGCCTCCATGTCCTTTTCCTTGGTAAATACTGAAGCAAAGTACTCATGAAGTGCCTCACGCACATTCTCCGCAGACAAGCAAATGTTCCCCCTTTATCTCTGAGTGATTCCACCCTCCCCCGAGTTATCCACTTGCTCTTGATGTACGAATGAAAAGCCTTGGGATTCTCCTGAATCCTACTTGCCAAGGACATTTCATGTTCCCCCCTTGCTTTCCTAATACCACTCCTTCTTCTTTACAGGCTTCTTTATACTCTTCATGTGCATCGTTTGATCCTGAAGCTTTGCCTTCTCTTCCTTTTACTTCTTCACTGCATTCATCACCTCTCTGGGCATCCAAGGTTGTCCTATCTTTCCATCCCCGTCCTTCATCTTAACGGGGACACACCATTCCTGTTGTCTATGTTATTGCTCTTCCAATATTCTCCGTGTGTCTGATGTGGAGTTGCCTGAGAAAAGACCTTCCCAAAAGAACTCTTCTTAGTTAATGCTTAATGCGTTCTACCCCAATTTGAAACCCTTCCGGAAGCATCATTCCAAACCTTACCTGTAGCAGTCGTGAGAGTTAGTGAGATGTGATCACTAATACCTAACTGAAAGGTCAGTCCCCTGGCCAGGCTCGTTACCCAACACCAGGTCCAGTTGGACCGCCCACATAGTCATTCAATAAACTATCCTGCATACACTGAACAAATTCAGCTCTATCTGAAGCACTTGCACGCAGAAGGTCCCAGTTCATATCTCCCAGTAGTAAATGCGACATCGACGGGCAGAGAGGGAGATAGATTCTGGAAAGCTGTAATAATAAGAGGCGTGTTTTGGTGAGAGATTTTAATTTTCCAATTATTGATTGGCATCTCTCTGGAGCAAGGGAGATAAGTGGTGTGTAGGTTGTCAGGTGAGTTCAGGAAGGTTCCCTGAAACAAGATATAGATAAGCTTACAAGAGGTGAGGCTGTACTTGGTCTGGTATTGGGAAACGAACCTGGTCAGGTGTCAGGTCTCTCAGAGGGAGAGCATTTTGGAGATAGTGCTCACAATTCTATCTCCTTTACCATAGCACTGGAGAGAAATAGGAACTGATAAGTTGGCAAACCGTTTAATTGGAGTGAGGGGACATATGCGGATATCAGGCAGGAACCTGGAAGCATAAATTAGGAACAGATGTTCTCAGGGAAACGGAAGGTAGAAATCTATCTTTTTCAGTAGTATGGAACCCGCTTCGAAATTGACAATAATATTTAATATTGGCTTTCTTGGATCTTACTTGGGGGTAAGGAGAACCCAAACATATTGGTCAAATCCACAGTATACCCTTGTCCTCCCTTTCAATAATGTGCAGTCAATCCCGTCAAGGCGCTGGAAACATATCCCGCTTAAAGCTCTTTAAGATATTAGACACGACCTCCTTCGTGCCCTTGTACTGAGACGAACTCAAAACAAGTTTGTATCCCTGCGGAGTAGTGAAGGTTTGGTCATAAACTCTGACAGCAGGGAAAGGGCACTCCAGCACATGCTCAAAGCGACGGAGGTACATCCAAGCCAACTCCTGTCCCAGAGGAGATGAATCAACGCAGGCAGTTGTTTTCGCACGATTTATTTATTTGTTTGTTTGTTAGTTTTTAATTTAGTGTCCTTTACGATCTTTTTCCCGAGACTGCTGCGGGGGAGGGGGGGGGGGGTGGTAGGTGGAGGGAAAAAAAGTCAACCGTTGTAACAGATTAATGTCAGACCTCACCCATAATGTTTTCAGGAAATGTGAGTTACAAGTCTTTTTTCCGACTGGAATGAATTGCAGGGGCGATGGCAGAGGCAGAGACGATGGAGGGTATTAGAATCCACAGGAATATAAAGATAATGTAGGGATGTGGACTTTGTGTGGGCAGACGGGATCGGTTCAGCTCGGCATGAAATTACCAGTTCAATTGGTTCAGAACACACAATGATCGGAAAGGCCTGTTCCCGTTCTGTCCCTTTCTGGTTTGGTGAGACCACAGCTGGAGAACCGAGTGAATCTCTGGTCGCCCGCCTCAGAAAGGACGTAAATAGCCCAGACAGGCGCGGTAAGGATTCAGTTCTTTTGTTGCTGGGACGAGAGGACTCGGGTGAGGAGGAGACTGGATAGTGACTGTGCTCTGATCCCAAATATGCGGGTGGTGCAACAATGATTGTCCCCTCCGTCGCGCCAAGTCCCACTGTCACGGAACATTTGTGGGGCAATGTAAACTGAGGCAAATGACACAAGCTGTTCGTCAGAGGAAATGCTCGACATCATTTACAAACTCCATCATAGAATTGTTGTGTTCACTCTACGAGGCGGTGTCTGACCTAATGACGAAAATGTACAGCGACTGATTTTGGTTTATTCCGGATCAAAGTAAAGGTCTCCGACTTTTGTTATAAACTGAAAAGTCACGGACATGTTTTACTTGCAAAATCGTACGAGCCTGCGTTGAGCCTGCATGCGTTGACTGCGCACTCATCCCAGAAATCAGACCCACCACTACAACCACACGGTGCACTATGTCCCGACTGCAAAACTACAAAAATGCATGTGAATTGTCAACCGTCCCCATCTCCAGCCCCGCATTGATGGTGGGTAGAAATTATAAGGACCCAGGCTGTTTAACACATAGCAACACCACCCCACTTCCTGGCATCGTTCACACACACACACACACACACACACACACACACACACACACACACACACACACACACACACACACACACACACACACACACACACACACACACACACACCCTCGCTCGTTTCCCCATCACCCCAACCCTACCCGAGCTCTGTGCTCGCTTCCCCACCTCGCTCATTTATGACTTGTCGCACAAGGACCTCTATGACTGCGGTCAGCAGATCTCCCGCTGTCATGGCCACCAGGTAGCGCGTGGTGCAGGTAGAGAGGCCACACTTACCCCGGGACAGGATCACAATCGCCGCTAAATTCACTGCAGGGAGAGAGAAGAGAACAGACACCGGGCATTATTAAACTCATTCTCTGGGAATGGACACAGGTTCGGGATTCAGCCAGAGGTCAGGAGACTAGATGCGGTGAACGGCTGCTCATCCAACACCAAACATGGTTCACACTGTCTCTGACCTGCCTTCTTCAATGTGGAGATAAGTCGTATGTTGTTAATCGATTAAAACTCCATCACCGGGACACTCATTAAAGGACCAAGTATTCACTCGGGTCAATAACTCATAAACATTCATCACCACATTGTATAACATTACTAATCTCACATTCCCGGAGAGCTGCCTGTCCCCAGCATTGGTACCACTCTGAACAAAATTTCATCAAATGCAAGAACAACGTTCGAGTCGATTCCGTGAGTTTGTCACACGGTGGGCACTGGGAGCAGACCGAAATGAAAGACACAGACTAGGAGCTGGGACCGGAACACTGACCTGGGCTAGGACTTCGGCTAGGAAAGCGGGACCACGACAAGGAACTGGGAAACAGAAGCCTGGGCTTGGACTGCGGACCAGAGGCTGGACAAGGGCACAGAACCTCGGTTTCGACTCGGGCTCGGACTCCGGAACTAAGCGAGGACATGACGAAGCTTGGGTTCTTCGAGGCTTGGATTCTTCGACGTTTGGGTTCTCCAAAGCTTGTTTTCCTCGAGGCTTGGCTGCAGGACTAGGCGAGGCTTGGGTTCCTCGAGGCTTGTGTATGGACTAGGCGAGGCTTGGGTTCCTCGAGGCTTGTGTATGGACTAGGCGAGGCTTGGGTTCCTCGAGGCTTGTGTATGGACTAGGCGAGGCTTGGGTTCCTCGAGGCTTGTGTATGGACTAGGCGAGGCATGGGTTCCTCGAGGCTTGTGTATGGACTAGGCGAGGCTTGGGATCCTCGAGGCTTGTGTATGGACTAGGTGAGGCATGGGTTCCTCCAGGTTTGGCTGCAGGACTAGGCGAGGCATGGGTTCCTCGAGGCTTGTGTATGGACTAGGCGAGGCTTGGGTTCCTCGAGGCTTGTGTATGGACTAGGCGAGGCTTGGGTTCCTCGAGGCTTGTTTATGGACTAGGCGAGGCATGGGTTCCTCGAGGCTTGTGTATGGACTAGGCGAGGCTTGGGTTCCTCGAGGCTTGTGTATGGACTAGGTGAGGCTTGGGTTCCTCGAGGCTTGTGTATGGACTCCGAGCCACAGACTCGGCAGGGACCCCGAACCTGGGACCTGACTCAAGCTCGGACTCCGGAACTAGGGGAAGACATGAAGTAGCCACAGGACTGGACGAGGCTTGGATTCTACGAGGCTTTCCTGGGCAGGACGAGGCACAAGGACAGGACGAGACCCAGAAGCCTTGACTTGGTCTTGGGGAGAACAGGAACACAGAGCCTTGCACACTCGATACTTCGTTTCACACCGCAAACATGCCGGATCGTACAGCCCAATTCGGAGGTTTTCTCAGACATTTGCCCTGCTGCTGTTCCTGCCCGGTTTAAATGGAGCGGACAGTGGAGAGGAACTCCGATTAGAAAATGTCCTGCTTCACTGCGGTAAATCTTCGTCAGTCGGAAGTGATTGGCTCCAGCTAGACTGATCAAGGTAATGTCTGCGCAAGGGAGCGTCAGAAATTTGTGAGAGGTGCGGGCGAGGGAGGAACTGAAGGAGACGGGGAGTGTTGTAGATGAAGGACGCGGCTATGGATTCCCGGAGGTGTGTAGGGGAGGGAGGAGTGACGAAAATGGTGTAGGGTGCAGAAGAGGGAGAGGATGAGCAAGAGAGGGAGTCACGAATTCGGGAAGAGACTGGGAGACGAAGTTACGTTGGGGTACTGTAAGTGAGTGAGGGAGTGGTGAGCGCGGTCTGTTCACAGGCGGGAGCGGTGAGTGCGGGGGGTTATCGGTGAGGGAGCGGTTGTCGGAGACTGTGTGGGGCACACCGGAGGGAAGGAGCGAACGACTGTCATTCAGAGTTCGATACCGGACAGACCCCAATGAATCTCCACATTAAACCGCTTTCTCGGCATTGTGAAGAGTCGCCCCTGATCGCACATCAGGGGAACTACGCGAGGAACGACCCTCAGGTTCCCCTCCTCCATGGGTGGGGGAGGGAGTGAGGTCTCGCCGCAATCTCACCAACCTTTCCGCCTCGTTCTGCTTCAGCCACCAATATCCCACCCCCCACTCCCCGGATCTCACATCACCAGGACTCTGAACGCCCCAGCACCATCGCTCCGGTGCTCGCAACCACTCCGACACACAATCGGCTGTAACACGGGCGTGGACGGGGGAGAGACACGACGGGCTATTGATTAGAAGCCCCACTCACCCGGGCGGTTCAATATCACCGTGATGTTTATCTACTGGATCTTCCTGTGCATCGGCAAATACCCATTTCCCACCCGACTGCCCATCATGGAAGGGTTAGAATGCAGGGGCAACTCTACCCACCCGCTCCGTCTCTCTCATCACCTCATCTGGAGGGTATGGTTTACTGTTGAGCGGATAAGTGTCGTTAATCTGCAGAGTCCTCTCTGCTGTCCCGGGATCTGATCGGCTGACTCTCTTTCCCTTTTTCCTCTGTTCCGATCTCCTCCGAAGCTCTCAGCCTCTCTTCCCATCTCTGTCCTCATTCCCAATCTAATACTCTGTTTCTCCCAGCCTCCCTCTTTCTCTCCTGTGATCGTGTAGTGTCTCACTTTTCGTTGACGAAGGAAGATGTTTCCGTGTTTCTGCGTTACGTGTTGGACATACTGGCGTTTATGGGGTGTGACGATCTCGCAGTAAGGTTTCTATGATCCGTGTTTTTCGCCCATTTCTTTCCCTTTTGATTTGCGAGGGGAGTGCGGTTTGGAGTCCATATTTTTGTTTTGTTTTGCGCGGAGCAGTAGGGTTGGTGATCGGGATGTCGTTCCTTTCTGTGCGGTGTAGGGTTGATGTTTCTCTCCGAACGGGTTTTCAATTCTCTCCTCGTCTCGTTCCTATCTCGGTGGGTGCACGGATGAGAAGGGGTGTGGAAGGCTATTATTCCGGTGCACGCTGAGAGGACGAGGCTGGAAAGCAGGTCGGTACAGATTGGAAGGGTCAGGGGTCAGTTTGTGTGCGTGCTGTTCGATAACTGTACATCCTCTCCCTAAGAATCCTGTCCAGTAACTAACCTACCCCGGACGTGAGGTTGGTCTATGATTTTCAAGAATACCCACCCGCTTCTAAATTAACAATAACATTTATTATTGGCTTTCTGGAATATTCCTTGTGGGTAGGGAGAATCCAAATGCGTTGGTCAAATCCGCAGTATACCCATCTCCTCCCTCTCAATAATGTGCAGTAAATCCCGCCAGGCGCTGGAAACATATCCGGTTAATGATCTTTAAGTGACACAACACGACCTCCTTATTTGCCACATGCTTATACAAACTGAAAAGATGTTTTGTATATCCTCATGGTTTTGTATGCTTCCAGGGTAGTGAATGTTTCGTCACACACACCGACGGTGGGGAAAAAGAACCTTCAGCGCAAGTGCAAAGCGTCGGGGTCTATTCGAGACAATTCCTGTCCCAAGGGAGATGGGTCAATCGCAGGCACTTGTTTTCACATTATTTGTTTATTTATTTATTTTTGATTAAGTGTCATATTGTATCTTTTCCCGAGACTTTTGCGGGGAAAAATAAACAGTAAAACACAGTAAAGTTAAACCTGACCCATAATGTTTTCAGGAGATTTGCGTTGCAAGTCGTTTTTTCATACTCATAGTGGTGAGTGTCTGGAATGAATTTCAGGGGCGATGGTGGAGGCAGAGGCGATGGCGGGTATTGGAATCCACATCAATATGAGGAGAATGGAGGGATGCGGACCTTGTGTGGGAAGTCGAGATTGCCTCAGCTCGGCATGAAATTACCAGTTCAATTGGTTCAGAAGACGCAGTGATCCGAAAAGCCTGTTCTCGTTCTGTCCCTTTCTGGTTTGGTGAGACCACAGCTGGAGTACCGTGTGAATCTCTGGTCGCCCGCCTCGGAAAGGACGTAATTAACCTAGACAGGCGCGCTAAGGATTCACAGATTTTGTTACCGGGACAGGAGGACTCGAGACATAAGGTGACTGGATCGTGACGGTGCTCTAATCCTAAGTATGACTGTGGTGCAACAATGATCGTCCCCTCCGTCGCAACAAGTCCCACTGTCACGAAACATTTGTGGGGCAAAGTAAACTGAGGCAAATGACAGAAGCAGTTCGTAAGAGGAAGTGCTCGACATCATTCACAAACTCCATCATAGAACTGCTGTGTTCACTTTACGAGGCGGTGCCAGACCTAATGACGAAAGTGTAGAGCAACTGTTTTTTTTAATCAAAATCAAGGTCTCCGACTTTTGTTATAAACTGAAAATTCACGGACCTGTGCTGATCGAAAAATCCTACCAGCCTGCGTTGACTGCGCACTCATCCCAGAATTCAAACTCATAACAACAACCACACGGTGCACTGTACCTTGACTGCAAAACTACGAAAATGCATGTGAATTGTCTACCGTCCCCATCTCCAGCCTCGCATTGACGGTGGGTAGAACTGACAAGCAAGGCAGCTCACTCCGGAAGGAGAATAAGGACCCGGGCTGGCCAAACTCTATAACACAGCTCTTCCACCCCACTTCCTGGCATCATACACACACACACACACACACACACACACATCTCCCTCGTTTTTCCAATCACACCAAGCACACGCGAGCACTGCTCTCCACTCCCCACCTCACTCAACCACTGTCTCACGGCTCCCACTCACAACCATATCACTCGCTCCCTCGATCACGATGCACGCTCCTCCATCCGCTTCTGGTCAACACCCCTGTTGCTCCTCATGTCCAGCAACTGCCGGTCCATGGGACACCCCCCGGAAATAAAACATGAGAGATCAGGCGGTGAATGTGAGGATCTGGGGCCCGGACTGGAGACACTGCTGCCGCCTCCAGACTCCGCTCAGTGCGCGGCCTGAGTAATGAACTGAATCACCGAGGTGAACGGATATTTCACCGCGCTGATCACCTGCTCCCTGAATTTCGACTGAGTGACCGCGTAAATAAATGTGTTCGTGCAGCAGCTGAAATTCTTCAGCAAGGCTCCGACCATGTGAAAGATCCATTCAGAATCATTGAAATACATGAATCTTATTCCTTTGATCTCATAATAAAGGAAATTTACAACTTTCGTCATCCACAGGAGGATGAAGCTGCCGGAGAGGGTGAAGAGTAAAACCACAGACCTCCTCCGGCTTTCCATCTCGGGGTCTCTGCTGTTCTCCCCCTTGCTCTGACCCCTCAGCCCCTTACGGACGCGACTGGCCACAACAATGTGCCTGACCGTCAGAGCGTTGAGCAGCAGAATCACAACGAAAGGGATGAACGGATTTAAAACTATGTCGACCCAGTCGTATACTACCCATCCGAGGTCAGTGAAAGTGTTGGCCGTGAGTTTACAGAACCACGGTACATTGTTGATTATCTGTCTGTGTTCAAAGAGAAAGTAGCGGGGAACGTTTCTCAGAAAGGACAGCACGCCGGTTGTTGTGAGAACCACAGCCGCAGTTTTCCCGGTGCAATATTTTGTTTTCAGCTTCTGACAGCAGATGGCGACAAACCGATCAAAAGTGAAGGCGACGGTGAACCAGACAGACCAGTATGTGGCTGCGATTCTCAGCACCTCCGCAACCTTGCACACAGGGGTAATTTTCAGAAAATTCCATGGAAAGTAATAATTTATGACTTGACGCAAAAGGACCTCTATGACTACGGTCAGCAGATCCCCCGCTGCCATGGCCACCAGGTAGCGAGTGGTGCAGGTAGAGAGGCCGCACTTTCCCCGGGACAGGATCACAATCGCTGCTAAATTCACTGCAGGGGGAGAGAAGAGAACAGACACCGGGCATTATTAAACTCATTCTCAGAGAATGGATACAGGTTCGGGTTTCAGTCAGAGGTCAGGAGACTAGATGCGGTGAACGGCTGCTCATCCAACACCAAACATGGGTCACACTGTCTCTGACCTGCCTTCGTCAGTGTGGAGATAAGCGAACTGTCGGTAATAGTCGGTGTTAAACACGAGCTGCACGAACAACAACTATCGGTACTTAACCTGTCGCTGGTGGGTCCGGTTTCACTGATTTCCAGGAATTGTCCGGGCTTCTGGAAACGCAGCACCCGACGGGGCCGAAACAGGATCCACAGGGAGAAAACGCACACAAATTGCTGGTGGAGCTCACCAGTTTTCACGATATTGAACAGACACTCAAAATATCCGGCCGAGACCTTTCTTCAGGGCCGAAGGGTGCACCGAGTTCACTGAGGGAAAGCCGGGACAACATAGTAACCAGATGCCGAGTGGCTCCGTTAATGGATTACTTCTACAGCGCAGCTCATTTCGACAACCAGTAGATCCGTGGAATCAGGTTCAGGAGATCCGGCCCAATTATTGACAAACAGGCAATAGAATGCGACTGTGACAGGATCCACAGGGAGAAGTGAAACATAGGAGCAAGGGTTCAATCTGATCAGAAACACAATGACTGAAATTCAGTCTCTGGAAATCGCTCCCAGTCACACCGTCCCGAAGTGCTGCCCTTCCCCAAGACTGGGACAACATGGAGACGGTGAAAGTCTCCTCGTCTTTCCTTCCTGGAGAGCTGCCTGTCCCCAGCACTGGGTCTACATGGACAAGCTGACATTAAAACTTCCCAGTGACACCTCCCGGAGGATCCCGGCTCCCAACACTGCGACAACATGGACAAGTACCATTGAAAATTCCCAGTCACACCTTCCCGGAGGATAACCGGCTCCCAAAACTGGAACAACTCTGGAGAGGATGTCATTAAAGGACCAAGTATTCACTCCGGTCAATAACTCATAAACAGTCAACACCACAATGAATAACATTCCTAGTCTCACATTCCCGGAGAGCTGCCTATCCCCAGCATTGGTACCACTCTGAACAAAATTCCATCAAATGCAAGAAAAACGTTCGAGTCAATCCTGTGAGTTAGAGGAGAGACAGGGGCTTAGTTAAGTTTGTTATTAAATCAGAATATTGAAAAGTCTGGATATATATCACTCTCGGATATCACGAGCATAAAGCGGGAAGCTTGTAAAATGACCCCAGACAAGCTCACACCGTTTTACAGACGTATGCGCCA
This sequence comes from Hemitrygon akajei, assembly GCF_048418815.1. Taxonomy (NCBI): domain Eukaryota; kingdom Metazoa; phylum Chordata; class Chondrichthyes; order Myliobatiformes; family Dasyatidae; genus Hemitrygon; species Hemitrygon akajei. The sequence continues at coordinate 490,661 of NW_027331988.1, forward strand.
AACACGAATATCTGTGCTCACTCACCAGGAACTCCAATGGCGACAATGAACACGTGCAGTATTTTATGCACAGGTCGGAACCTATCCAACAATGCAGGCATCTTCTCTAGCCTGTGATCTGTCCCGGTGTGCTACAGAATATCTCCCGGAATGAAATGTCGAGGCTGCACATACCTGGGGTTTTAATACTATTTACCGACTCCAAGGGGACAGGTTTCAACAGGTTTAAAAATAAACATTTTTCAAATTTATTTACAAGCTGATTACGTCAACCAAGTACAGTCCCTGGTTGCAACACTCTGATTACCTCAGTGAATTAATTGTGAAACTGACACAATGGAAATTGTGATGTGACTAAGGGTTGTAAATTCCGAGTGGCTTTCCTGCAGCAAAGGGGATACAGTATTGTTTCAAACACCATCAGACCCAACTCTCCACCTCACCTTGCGTCAGTGTGACTCTTGTCCATCGGCTGAGCAGATAAACTAAGAGTAAATCGGCCTCCCCACTCTGATTTTCACCAATTGTAATCACAGCTCATCTCACTGTAACCTTATCTCGCACTCCCGATACAAGAAACCATTCTCAGCTTTGGTAAAGTGTACCAAACTTTGTCCTGGGTCGTGAACATGTCAAAGTTCATCAGCACTCAGAGAAATGTTTACTCTGAGAAAAGAAACTTCAGCCTTCTGTTTGTCCTACATAGACCAGAGAAAGGCAAAGATCGGGAACAGACCCTTCGGCCCACAGTGACTGTGCCAAGCATGACGTCGTATGAAACGGAACTCACCTACCAATACTTGATCAGTCCCCCTCCTCTCCCTGACTGTCCACGTGTCAACCCTCACAACATTAATCTTGCGCTTCTGAGATCTCAGTGCTCAGAAGCTTGTTGACCATCTGTGTGGTTTCGTTGGAACAACCAAAAGTGACTGACCCTTCAAAGCTGTCTCATCAATTGCAAAGAGCTTCCACTGTAAATCTGAACTTCAAAGGAACCGTTTGTCAGACACAACATCTTGAATTGTAACATTGTAGCTTGAATTACTGTATTGAATCACCTATTGTTACCATTGTCGCCAGGATTAAAACGTCTTGTCGTAATTTGAGTTTGTGAGACTCCGCCGAGACTGTGTACAAGAAAATAACTATTTGTGGTGATGAATAAACACTTTCATATCCACGAATCTGTCAAGTGTCTCCAGTGTTTCCCTCACAGTCAGGATATTTGGGGACTGCTTCAGGACCCACCCTTACACAATGCATGGTCTGCAAACTCAGCAGTCTCAGGGAATGTCTGTGTGTCAATGACCACGCCGGAGAGCGGGAGGGGCGGATAAGAAAGTGTACTTGTGTATATGAGCTCTCCACAGCGATGTATCGGTCCCTAAACTAATCCCACTGCCCCCTCTTTCTCTTTCTTTTCAATAGTTTTACTAATATCCAGATAACGGATAGACCATTATAATATTGCTACACAATTGTTGGGATTACATTGTTAATGGATAACATATATAGTTAGATATTAATTTAATACATAGGTAATGAACTTGTCAAAAATGTCCTACAAATGTAGAATGAATACATATAGTATATATATATATATATATATATATAATATACCCCTAAAAAACTAATCTTAATAATACTAACCAAAATTTAAATAAAAAACTAAGAACAGAAAAGAAAATAGGTTGTTTATATCATCAGGAAAAAAGGAGCATTATTGTCATCAACTCTGAACCTCCCTGGGTATTTTAGCACTTAATAGGTTTGAAAAGAGGTCAAATCACATCATATGAAAGTGTTGAATAAAAGGCCGACAAGTCTTTTCAAATTTAATTGATGGATCATATATAACAGTTCTGAGTTTCTTCTAAGTGTAGGGTTCTCAGATTATTAACTACACGTATAAAATGGCTGCTCTGTAGAGTGATAATGAAATGGTTTCTTTGTGGGTAACTGATGGTAATGCTCTGTTTAGTTGGAATGTTTGGGTTATAATTATTGATAACGGAGAAAACTAACCAATGGTAGCAATGTTGCTCTATCTGTATGTGTGGGGACCTGGAGTGAGTGCGCGGGTTTTTCGGGGAGGAGAACCGGAGAGAAAGGACGTGCTGGATGCGCTCTGCTCGATCACTGAGGTTGGTCCCAGGCGGCGGGTAGAGGAGGTCGGAGAAGATCGAAGAGTGAAATGAAAACTTCCATAAATGAGCTCAAACAGTTGTGCACGAATTGGCTGAACTCTGATACGTTTTTGCACCTTTTCTTTACTTTATTTTTCATTTTTTATATGTTGGTTCGCTATTAATTACCTTGTTCTAGTAAGATTTAAAGTGTACTCTGTAAACGTAATGGTGTTCAGTCTAATATTGTGTGCGCTAGTTGGTACCAGTGTGCATTTCACAGCAATGACGCATACAAGAGTCACCGTTTAGCGGGTGGACGGATTTTCGACTAGACATACATCAGCCGTTAGCGTGAGCGTTACATAAGTTTAAGCATAACATAGTTTGAGAGAAACAATGAAACGTGGTGGGAGGATTAATCTCTTTCCAATTCATCAAAATAGATCTTTTAGCCATTAATGTAAGAAAGGCAATCACCTAACTCGCTGAAAATGTTTTATCATTGGTAAACCAAAAATTGCAGGAATAGTATGAGGTTGTAAATCAATATTCAAAACATTTGAGGAGATATCAAAGATATCATCGCGATATTTTTTTTCAGAACGGAACATGACCAAAACATATGAGTTAAAGAAAGGTCTCAGAATGACATCTGTCATACACTGGACTTACATGAGAATAATAACGAGCTAATTTATCCTTAGACATATGGGCCCCATGAACTACATTGAACTGTATCAACGAATGTTTAGCACATATAGATGATGAGTTAACTGATTGAACATTTTTTTCCCATTTTTCGATAGATAAGGTAAGCTTAAGGTCCCTTCCCCCGTCATTTTTAATTTTATTAGATGCATCTGAACGAATTTCCATAATTATATTATAGATAGATGCTATTGCACCTTGCTGAGAAGGATTTAAATCTATTTTTTCCCAAACTATCTATAGAGTATAAATTCAGAAAAGTATGAAGGACGGTATTTAAAAAGTTTCTAACCTGTAAATATCTAAAAAAAAAATGGGATCTAGGTAAATTTTATTTTTTAGATATTTGTTAAAGTGTTCAAATGACAATTACCCAAAAATAAATCACTAAACCGTGATGTACCTTTACTGTTCCAAGTCAAATACGCCTGGTCCATAATAGTGGGATAGAAAAAAAAGTCAGATATAATAGGACTTGCTGAAATAAATTGACTCAACCTAAAAGAAATCCGAAATTGAAACCATATTCGTGAAGCGTTTTTAACTATTGGATTATCTAATTATTTATACAATTTAGAAAGAGCGAAGGGAAGCGAAGTTCCTAAAAACCCAATGAAAACCCTTGTACCTTTTTACATTCGAGATTTACCCAGTGAGGGCTTGAAGTTATATCCAAGACCCATGGTCAAAATGAGAGATCAGGCGGTGAATGTGAGTATCTGGAGCCCGGACTGAAGGCACTGCTGCCGCCTCCAGACTCCGCTCAGTGCGCGGCTTGATTAATGAACTGAATCACCGAGGTGAACGGATATTTCACCGCGCTGGTCATCTGCTCCCTGAATTTCGACTGAGTCACCGTGTAAATAAATGTGTTCGTGCAGCAGCTGAAATTCTTCAACAATACTCCGACCATGTAAAAGACCCATTCAGAATCATTGAAATTGAATCGTATTCCTTTGATCTCATAATACAGGAAATTTACAACGAACGTCATCCACAGGAGGATGAAGCTGCCGGAGAGGGTGAAGAGTAAAACCACAGACCTCCTCCGGCTCTCCATCTCCGGGTCCCTGCTGTTCTCCCCCCTTGCTCTGACCCCTCAGCCCCTTACGGACACGACTGGCCACAACCATGTTCCTGACCGTCAGAGCGTTGAGCAGCAGAATCACTACGAAAGGGATGAACGGATTTAAAACGATGCCGAGCCAACGGTTTACGACCCATCCGAGGTCAGTGGAAGTGTTGGCCGTGAGTTCACAGAACCAGGGTACATTGTTGATTATCCTTTTAGGCTCAAAGAGAAAGTAGCGGGGAATGTTTTTCAGAAAGAACAGCACGCCGGTTGTTGTGAGAACAACAGCCGCAGTTTTCCCGGTGCAATATTTTGTTTTCAGCTTCTGACAGCAGATGGCGACAAACCGATCAAAAGTGAAGGTGACGGTGAACCAGACAGAACAGTCTGCGGCTGCGATTCTCAGTACCTCCATAATCTTGCACGAAGGGTAACTCCTCAGAAAATTCCACGGAAAGTAATAATCTAACACTTGACGCAAAAGGACCTCTGTGACTACGGTCAGCAGATCCCCCGCTGCCATGGCCACCAGGTAGCGAGTGGTGCAGGTAGAGAGGCCGCACTTTCCCCGGGACAGGATCACAATCGCCGCTAAATTCACTGCAGGGAGAGAGAAGAGAACAGACACCGGGCATTATAAAACTCATTCTCCGAGAATGGACACAGGTTCGGGCTTCAGCCAGAGGTCAAGAGACTAGATGCGGTGAACGGCTGCTCATCCAATAGCAAACATGGGTCACACTGTCACTGACCTGCCTTCTTCAATGTGGAGATAAGCGATGTGTTGGCAATCGTCGCGGTTAAACACGAGCTGCACGAACAACAACGGTCGGTACTTAACGCGATTCTGGTCGCTGGTGGGGCTGGTTTCACCGATTTCCACAGACTGGCTGGGCCTCTGGAAACTCAGCACCTGACGGGGCCGAAACAGTATCCATAGGGCGAAAACACACACACATTGCTGTTGGAACTCAGCAGTTTTCGCGATATTGAACAAACACACAAAATATCCGGCCGAGACCTTTCTTCAGGGCCGAAGGGTGCACCGAGCGAGGTCGGCTCTCTGAGGGAAAGCCGGGACAACATAGTAACCAGATGCCGAGTAGTTCCGTTAATGGATTACTTCTACAGCGCAGCTCATCCCGACAACCCACGTCAGCAGATCCGTGGACACAGGTTCAGGGGATCGGACCCTATTATTGACAAACAGGCAATTGAATCCGTCTGTGACAGGTTCCACAGGGAGAAGTGAAACACAGGAGCAGGGGTTTAATGTGATCAGAAACACAATGGCTGAAATTCAGTCTGTGGAGGACTATTCTGTCTCCCTTTCTCTTCGCCATCTACACCTCGGACTTCAACTACAACACAGAGACTTGCCATCTTCAGAAGCTATCTGATGACTCTGCCATACTTGGATGCATCAGCAAGGGAGATGAGAAACAGTGGGAAACATTGTCACATGGTGCGAGCAGAATCATCTGCAGCTTAATGTGAAATAGACTAAGTAGCTGGTGGTGGACCGGAGGAGGGCGAAGGTACCGGTGACCCCTGTTTCCATCCAAGGGGTCGTGTGGACATAATGGAGGATTACAGATACCTGGGGATACGAATGGATAATAAACTGGACTGGTCAAAGAACACTGAGGCTGTCTACAAGAAGGGTCAGAGCCGTCCCTATTTCCTGAGCAGACTGAGGTCCTTTAACATCTACCAGACGATGCTGAGGATGTTCTACGAGGCTGTGGTGGCCAGGGCTATCATGTTTGCTGTTGTGTGCTGGGGCAGCAGGCTGAGGGTAGCAGACACCAGCAGAATCAACAAAATCATTCGTAAGGCCAGTGATGTTGTGGGGGTGGAACTGAACTCTCTGACGGTGGTGTCTGTGAAGAGGATGCTGTCCAAGTTGCATGCCATCTTGGACAAAGACTCCCATCCACTCCATAATGTACTGGTTAGGCACAGGAGTACATTCAGCCAGAGACTCATTCCACCGAGATGTAACACTGAGCGTCATAGGAAGTCAATCCTACCTCTGGCCATCAAACTTTCTAACTCCTCCCTCGGAGTGTAAGACACCCTGAGCCAATAGGCAGGTCCTGGACATATTTCCACTTGGCATGATGAACTTATTATTTAATTATTTATGTTTTTATATTGCTATATTTCTTCACTATTCTTGGTTGTTGCGGCTGTAATAAAACCTAAGTTCCCTCGGGAATCAATAAAGTATGTCCGTCTGTCTGGAAATCGCTCCCCGTCACACCGTCCCGAACTGCTGCCCGTCCCCAAGACTGGGACAACTCTGGAGTCCGTGCCACTGAAAGTATCCGAGTCTGTTCTTCCTGGAGAGCTGCCTGTCCTCATCACTGGGACAACATGTACAAGGTGTCAATAAAACTTCCCTATCACACCATCCCGGAGGATTCCCTGTCTCAACACTGGGATAACGTGGACAGGTTGCCATTAAAGCTTCGTAGTTACACCTTCCCGGGGGTTCCCAGCTCCTAAAACCAGAACAACTCTGTAGAAGGTGTCATTAAAGGACCAAGTATTCACTCGGGTCAATAACACATAAACAGTCGTCACCACAATGTATAACATTCCTAGTCTCACATTCCCGGAGAGCTGCCTGTCCCCAGCATTGGTAGCACTCTGAAAAAAATTCCATCAAATGCTAGAACAACGTTCGAGTCGATCCCGTGAGTTAGAGGAGAGACAGGGGTTTAGTTCAGTATGTCATTAAATCTGATAAATCAGAATATTGAATAGACAGGATTGATATCACTGACGAATATTACTGCCACGAGCATTAAGGGGGAAGCTGGTAAAATGACCCCAGACAAGCTCACGCCGGTTTACAGACAGAAGTGCCAAACACGAATAGCTGTGCTCACTAACCAGGAACTCCAATGGCGACAATGAACACGTGCAGTATTTTATGCACAGTTCGGAACCTATCCAACAATGCAGGCATTTTCTCTAGCCTGTGATCTGTCTCGGTGTGCTACAGAGTATCTCCCGGAATGAAATGTCGAGGCTGCACATACCTGGGGTTTTAATACTATTTACCGACTCCAAGGGGATAGATTTCAACAGGTTTAAAAATAAACATTTTTCAAATTTATTTACAATCTGATTACGTCAACCAAGTGCAGTCCCTGGTTGCAACACTGTGATTACCTCAGTGAATTAATTGTGAAACTGACAGAATGGAAATCGTGATGTGACTAAGGGTTGTAAATTCCGAGTGGCTTTCCTGCAGCAAAGGGGATACAGTATTGTTTCAAACACCATCAGACTCAACTCTCCACCTCACCTTGCGTCAGTGTGACTCTTGCCTATCGGCTGAGCAGATAAACTAAGAGTAAATCGGCCTCTCCACTCTGATTTTCACCAATTGTAATCACAGCTCATCTCACTGTAAACTTATCTCGCACTCCCGATACAAGAAACCATTCTCAGCTTTGGTAAAGTGTACCAAACTTTGTCCTTGGTCGTGAACATGTCTACGTTCATCATCACTGAGAGGAATGTTTACTCTGAGAAAATAAACCTGCCTTCTGATTGTCCTACATAGACCAGAGAAAGGCAAAGAACGGGAACATGCCATTCGGCCCACTGTGATTGTGCCATCCATGACGTCGTATGAAACGGAACTCACCTACCAACACTTGATCAGTCCCCCTCCTCTCCCTGACTGTCCACGTATCAACCCTCACAACAGTGATCTTGGGCTTCTGGAATCTCAGTTCTCAGAAGATTTTGACAATCTGTGTGGATTAGTTAGAAACACCAAAAGTGACTGAACCTTCAAAGCTGTCTCATCAATTGCAAAGAGCTTCCACTGTAAATCTGAACTTCAAAGGAACCGTTTGTCAGACACAACATCTTGAATTGTAACATTGTAGCTTGAGTTACTGTATTGAATCACCTATTGTTACCATTGTCACCACGATTAAAACGTCTTGACGTAATTTGAGTTTGAGAGTCTCCGCCGAGACTGGGTCCAAGAAAACGTCTATTTGTGGTGATGAAGAAACATTTTCATATCCACCAAGCTGTCAAGTGTCTTCAGTGAGTCCCTCACAGTCAGAATATTTGGGGACTCCTTCAGGACCCACCCTTAAACAATGCATAGTCTGCAAACTCAGCAGTCTCAGGGAATGTCTGTGTGTCAATGACCACGCCGGAGAGCGGGAGGGGCGGATAAGAAAGTGTACTTGCGTATATGAGCTCTCCACAGCGATGTATCGGTCCCTAAACTAATCCCACTGCCCCCTCTTTCTCTTTCTTTTCAATCGTTTTACTAATATCCAGATAATGGTTAGACCATTATAATATTGCTACACAATTGTTGGGATTACATTGTTAATGGATAACATATATAGTTAGATATTAATTTAATACATAGGTAATGAACTTGTCAAAAATGTTCTACAAATGTAGAATGAATACATAAATATATATATATATAATATACCCCTAAAAAAACTAATCTTAATAATACTAACCAAAATTTAAATAAAAAACTAAGAACAGAAAAGAAAATAGGCTGTTTATAACATCAAGAAAAAAGGAGCATTATTGTCATCAACTCTGAACCTCCCTGGGTATTTTAACACTTAATAGGTTTGAAAAGAGGTCAAATCAAATCATATGAAAGTGTTGAATAAAAGGCCGACAAGTCTTTTCACATTTAATTGATGGATCATATATAACAGTTCTGAGTTTCTTCTAAGTGTAGGGTTCTCAGATTATTAACTGCACATATAAAATGGCAGCTCTGTAGAGTGATAATGAAATGGTTTCTTTGTGGGTAACTGATGGTAATGCTCTGTTTAGTTGGAATGTTTGGGTTATAATTATTGATAACGGAGAAACTAACCAATGGTAGCAATGTTGTTCTATCGGTATGTGTGGGAACCTGGAGTAAGTGCGCGGGTTTTTCGGGGAGGAGAACCGGAGAGAAAGGACGTGCTGGATGCGCTCTGCTCGATCACTGAGGTTGGTCCCAGGCGGCGGGTAGAGGAGGTCGGAGAAGATCGAAGAGTGAAATGAAAACTTCCATAAATGAGCGCAAACGGTTGTGCACGAATTGGCTGAACTCTGATACGTTTTTGCACCTTTTCTTTACTTTATTTTTCATTTTTTATATGCTGGTTCGCTATTAATTACCTTGTTCTAGTAAGATTTAAAGTGTACTCTGTAAACGTAATGGTGTTCAGTCTGATATTGTGTGCGCTAGTTGGTACCAGTGTGCATTTCACAGCAATCACGCATACAAGAGTCACCGTTTGGCGGGTGGACGGATTTTCGACTAGACATACATCAGCCGATAGCGTGAGCGTTACATAAGTTTAAGCATAACATAGTTTGAGAGAAACAATGAAACGTGGTGGGAGGATTAATCTCTTTCCAATTCATCAAAATAGATCTTTTAGCCATTAATGTAAGAAATGCAATCATCTAACGCGCTGAAAATGTTCTATCATTGGTAAACCAAAAATTGCAGGAATAGGATGAGGTTGTAAATCAATATTCAAAACAGTTGAGGAGATATCAAAGATATCATCGCGATATTTTTTTCAGAACGGAACATGACCAAAACATATGAGTTAAAGAAAGGTCTCAGAATGACATCTGTCATACACTGGACTTACATGAGAATAATAACGAGCTAATTTATCCTTGGACATATGGGCCCTATGAACTACATTGAACTGTATCAACGAATGTTTAGCACATATAGAGGATGAGTTAACTGATTGAACATTTTTTCCCATTTTTCGATAGATAAGGTAAGCTTAAGTTCCCTTCCCCCGTCATTTTTAATTTTATTAGATGCATCTGAACGAATTTCCATAATTATATTATAGATAGATGCTATTGCACCTTGCTGAGAAGGATTTAAATCTATTTTTTCCCCAAACTATATATAGAGTATAGATTCAGAAAAGTATGAAGGACGGTATTTAAAAAGTTTCCAACCTGTAAATATCTAAAAAAATGAGATCTAGGTAAATTATATTTTTTAGATATTTGTTAAAGTGTTCAAATGACAATTACCCAAAAATAAATCACTAAACCGCGATGTACCTTTACATTTCCAAGTCAAATACGCTTGGTCCATAATAGTGGGATAGAAAAAAAAGTTAGATATAATAGGAGTTGCTGAAATAAATTGACTCAACCTAAAAGAAATCCGAAATTGAAACCATATTCTTGAAGCGTTTTTAACTATTGGATTATCTAATTATTTATACAATTTAGAAAGGGCAAAGGGAAGCGAAGTTCCTAAAAACCCAATGAAAACCCTTGTACCTTTTTACATTCGAGATTTACCCAGTGAGGGCTTGAAGTTATATCCAAGTCCCATCGCCAAAATGAGGGAGCAGGCGGTAAATGTCAAGATTTGGAGCCCGGACTGGAGACACTGCTGCCGCCTCCAGACTCCGCTAAGTGCGCGGCTTGATTAATGAACTGAATCACCGAGTTGACCGGATATTTCACCGCGCTGATCACCTGCTCCCTGAATTTCGACTGAGTGACCGCGTAAATAAATGTGTTCGTGCAGCAGCTGAAATTCTTCAACAATACTCCGAACATGTGAAAGACCCATTCAGAATCATTGAAATTGAATCGTATTCCTTTGATCTCATAATACAGGAAATTTACAACGAACGTCATCCACAGGAGGATGAAGCTGCCGGAGAGGGTGAAGAGTAAAACTACAGACCACCTCCGGCTCTCCATCTGCGATTCTCAGTACCTCCATATCCTTGCACATAGGGTAAATCCTCAGATAATTCCACCGAAAGTAATAATCTAACACTTGACGCATAAGGACCTCTATTACAACGGTCAGCAGATCCCCCGCTGCCATGGCCACCAGGTAGCGAGTGGTGCAGGTAGAGAGGCCGCACTTTCCCCGGGACAGGATCACACACTAATTGCTGTTGGAACTCAGCAGTTTTCCTGATATTGAACAAACACACAAAATATCCGGCCGAGACCTTTCTTCAGGGCCGAAGGGTGCACCGAGCTAGGTCGGGTCTCTGAGGGAAAACCGGGCGAACATAGTAACCAGATGCCGAGTAGTTCCGTTAATGGATTACTTCTACAGCGCAGCTCATTTCGACAACCTGCGTCAGTAGATCCGTGGACTCAGGTTCAGGGGATCGGATCTAATTATTGACAAACAGGCAATTGAATCCATCTATGACAGGTTCCACAGGGAGAAGTGAAACACAGGAGCAGGGGTTTAATGTGATCAGAAACACAATGGCTGAAATTCAGTCTGTGGAGGACTGTCCTGTCTCCCTTTCTCTTCGCCATCTACACCTCGGACTTCAACTACAACACAGAGACTTGCCATCTTCAGAAGCTATCTGATGACTCTGCCATACTTGGATGCATCAGCAAGGGAGATGAGGCAGAGTACAGGGCCACAGTGGGAAACATTGTCACATGGTGCGAGCAGAATCATCTGCAGCTTAATGTGAAATAGACTAAGTAGCTGGTGGTGGACCGGAGGAGGGCTAAGGTACCGGTCACCCCTGTTTCCATCCAAGGGGTCGTGTGGACATAATGGAGGATTACAGATACCTGGGGATACGAATGGATAATAAACTGGACTGGTCAAAGAACACTGAGGCTGTCTACAAGAAGGGTCGGGGCCGTCTCTATTTCCTAAGGAGACTGAGGTCCTTTAACATCTGCCGGACAATGCTGAGGATGTTCTACGAGGCTGTGGTGGCCAGGGCTATCATGTTTGCTGTTGTGTGCTGGGGCAGCAGGCTGAGGGAAGCAGACACCAACAGAATCAACAAACTCATTCGTAAGGCCAGTGATGTTCTGGGTGTGTAACTGCACTCTCTGACGGTGGTGTCTGTGAAGAGGATGCTGTCCAAGTTGCATGCCATCTTGGACAAAGACTCCCATCCACTCCATAATGTACTGGTTAGGCAAAGGAGTACATTCAGCCATAGACTCATTCCACCGAGATGTAACACTGAGCGTCACAGGAAGTCAATCCTACCTCTGGCCATCAATCTTTCTAACTCCTCCCTCGGAGTGTCAGACACCCTGAGCCAATAGGCAGGTCCTGGACATATTTCCACTTGGCATGATGAACTTATTATTTAATTATTTATGGTTTTATATTGTTATATTTCTTTACTATTCTTGGTTGTTGCGGCTGTAATAAAACCTAAGTTCCCTCGGGAATCAATGAAGTATGTCCGTCTGTCTGGAAATCGCTCCCCGTCACACCGTCCCAGAGTGCTGTCCGTCCCCAGGACTGGGACAACTCTGGAGTCCGTGCCACTGAAAGTCTCCGAGTCTGTTCTTCCTGGAGAGCAGCCTGTCCTCATCACTGGGACAACATGTACAAGGTGTCAATAAAACTTCCCTATCACACCATCCCGGAGGATTCCCTGTCTCAACACTGGGATAACGTGGACAGGTTGCCATTAAAGCTTCGTAGTTACACCTTCCCGAGGGTTCCCAGCTCCTAAAACCAGAACAACTCTGTAGAAGGTGTCATTAAAGGACCAAGTATTCACTCGGGTCAATAACTCATAAACAGTCGTCACCACAATGTATAACATTCCTAGTCTCACATTCGCGGAGAGCTGCCTGTCCCCAGCATTGGTACCACTCTGAAAACAATTCCATCAAATGCAAGAACAACGTTCGGATCGATCCCGTGAGTTAGAGGAGAGACAGGGGTTTAGTTCAGTATGTCATTAAATCTGATAAATCAGAATATTGAATAGACAGGATCAATATCACTGATGGATATTACTGCCTCGAGCATTAAGGGGGAAGCTGGTAAAATGACCCCAATCAGCTCACACCGGTTTACAGACAGAAGTGCCAAACACGAATAGTTGTGCTCACTCACCAGGAACTCCAATGGCGACAATGAACACGTTCAATATTTGATACACGGGCCGGAACAGTGCATGCATTTCCCCCGGCGAGTGATCTGGCCCCGTGTGCTACAGAAGATCTCTCGGAATAAAATGTCGAGGCCGCACATAACTGGGGTTTTAATACTATTCCGCGACTCCATTGGGACAGGTTTCAACAGATTTAAAAATAAACATTTTAAAAAATTTATTAACTATCTGATTACGTCAGCCAAGTGCAGTCCTTGGGTGCAACACTGTGGTTACCTCAGTTAATTAATTGTGAAACTGACACGATGGAAATTATGGTGTGACTAAGGGTTGTAAATTCCGAGTGACATTCCTCCAGCAAAGGGGATATTGTTTCAAATGCCATCAGACCCAACTCTGCACCTCATCTTGCGTCAGTACGACTCTTGTCCATCGGCTGAGCAGATTGACTGAGCGTAAAGCAGACTCTCCATTCTCATTCTCAATCAGTTGTAATCACAGCTCATCTCACTGTAACATTATCTCCCACTCTAGATACAAGAAACCATCCTCAGCTTGTTTGGGTAAAGTGTATCAAACTTTGTCCTGGATCGTAAACATGTTTACTTTTATCACCACTGTGAAGAATGTTTGTTCTGAGAAAAGAAACTTCTGCCTTCTGTTTGTCCTACTTAGAATAGAGAAATGTAAATAACGGGAACAGGCACTTCGGCCCACAGTGATTGTGACAATCGTGTTGTTATATTAAACAGAACTCACCTACCAACACTTGATCAGTTCCCCTACACTCCCTGACTGCCCATGTGTCAACCCTCACAACAGTGATCTTGGGCTTCTGGGATCTCAGTTCTCAGAAGCTTTTTGACCATCTGTGTGGATTTGTTGGAACCACCAGTAGTGACTGAACCTTTAAAAGCTCTAAGCGTAATTTGAGTTTGAGAGTCTCTGCCGAGAGTGTTTCCAAGAAAATGCCTATTTGTGGTGATGAATAAACACTTTCATATCAATCAACCAGTCCATTGTCTTCAGTGACTCCTTCACAGTCAGGATATTTGGGCACTCCTTCAGGACCCACCCGTAAACCTAACGCTTGGTCTGCAAACTCAGCAGTCTCAGGGAATGACCGTGTGTCAAAGACCACGACGGAGAGCTGGTGGGGCGGATAAGAAAGTGTACTTGTGTATGTGAGCTCTCCACAGCATTGTATCGCTCCTTAAACTAATCACACTGCCCCCTCTTTCTCTTTCTTTTTCAATCTTTTTATTAATATCAAGATAATGGATAGACCATTATAGTATTGCTACACAATTGTTAGGATTACATTGTTAATGGATAACATATATAGTTAGTTATTCGGTTCATACATAGGTAATGAACTTGTCTAAAATGTTCTAGTACAAATGTAGAATGAATATATATATATATATATATATATATATATATATAATATTGTTTCTCTTTTTGAATATATAAATTAACATATTCAAAAAGAGACAAAAAATTAAAAAAAGAAATTATACCCCTCAAAATAAAATCTAAACAATACTGACCAAAAGAGGAAAACTAAGAACAGAAATGAACATGGGCTGTTTATAACATCAAGAAAGAAGCACCATAATTGTCATCAACTCCGAACCTCCCTGGGAATATTAACACAATAATAGGTTTGAAAAGAGCTCACATCAAATCATATGAAAGTGTTGAACAAAAGGCCTCCGAGTCTTTTCAGATTTAATAGATGGATCATATATAACACTTCTGATTTCTTCTAAGTGTAGGGCTCTCAGATTATTAACTGCACATATAAAATGACTGCTCTGTAGAGTGATAAAGAAATGGCTTCTTTCTGGGTAACTGATGGTAATGCTCTGTTTAGTTGGAATGTTTGGGTTATAATTATTGATAACGGAGAAAACTAACCAATGGTCGCAATGTTGTTCTATCTGTATGTGTGGGAACCTGGAGTGAGTGAGCGGGTTTTTCGGGGAGGAGAACCGAAGAGGAAGGAGGTGCTGGAGGCGCTTTGGTCGACCACCGAGGTTGGTCCCAGGCGGAGGGTCGAGGAAGTCGGAGAATAGTGGACCGAAGACTTCGATAATTGAGCTCAACCGTTTGTGCACGAATTGACTGAACTCTAATAAGTTTTTGCGACTTTTCTTTTCTTTCCTCGTTTTTATATATTGTATCGCTATTAATTACTTTGTTCTAGTAAGATTTATAACGTGTACTCTGTAAACGTAATGGTGTGCGGTCTGATGTTGTGTGTGCGAGTTTGTACCAGTGTGCATTTCACAGCATCCATGCATACAAGGGTCACGGTTTAACGGGTGGACGGATTTTCGCCTAGACATACATTAGCCGATAGCGAGAGCGTTGCATAAGTTTAAGCATAGCATAGTTTGAGAGAACAAATGAAATGTGGTGAGAGGATTATTCTTTTTCCATTTCAGAAAAATAGATCTTTTAGCCATTAACTTAAGAAGTGTAATCATCCGGCGCGCTGAAATGGTTAAGTAGTGTTGTTCAATCATTGCTAAACCAAAAGTTGCAGTGATAGGATGAGGTTGTAAATCAGTATTCAAAGCCGTTGAAATAATGTCAAAGATATCTTTCCAATATTTTTTCAAAGCGGAACATGACCAAATCATATGAGTGAAAGAGGTTGTCTCAGAATGACATCTGTCACACACTGGACTTATGTGAGAGTAATAACGAGGTATTTTTTCCTTGGACGTATGGGCCCTGTGCACTAATTTGTTATGTATCAACGAATCTTCGCACAGATGGAGGATGAGTTAACCAATTGAATTTTTGTTTCTTTTTTTCATTTTCCGATAGGTAAAGCAAGTTTAAGTTCCCTTTCCCAATCTTTTTTTAAATTTTATTAGATGCATCTGAATGAATTTTCATCATTATACTGTAGATAGTTGCTATTGCACTTTTCTGAAAAGGATTTAAATCTGTTTTTTTTCCCCAAACTATCTATAGTGTACAGATTCATGAAAGTAGGAAGGACGGTATTTAAAAACTTTCTAACTTGCATATATCTGAAAAAATGGCATCTAGGTAAATTATATTTGTTAGATAATTGTTCAAATGACATGAATTAAGTTAACATATAAAATAACATATTCAAAAAGAGAAAAAAATTAAAGAAAGAAAATATACCCCTCAAAAAATAATCTAAACAATACTGATCAAAAGAAAGAAGACTAAGAACGGAAAAGAACATGGGCTGCTTATAAGATCAAGAAAAAAGGATTTTATTGTCATCAACTCCGAACCTCCCTGGGTATATTAACACAAGAACAGGTTTGGAAAGAGGGCACACCAGATCACATGAAAGTGTTGAACAACAGGCCTCCAAGTCTTTCCAAATTTAATAGCTGGATCATATATAACACTTCTGATTTCTTCTAAGAGTAGGGTTCTCAGATTATTAACTGCACATATAAAATAACTGCTCTGTAGAGTGATAAAGAAATGGCTTCTTTGTGGGTAACTGATGGTAACACTCTGTTTAGTTGGAATGTTTGGGTTATAATTATTGATAACGGAGAAAAATAACCCACGGTAGCAATTTTGTTCTATCTGTATGTGTAGGGACCTGGAGAGAGTGCGCGGGTTTTTCGGGGGACGAGAACCGGAGAGGAAGTACGTGCTGGACGCGCTCTGCTCGACCACCGAGGTTGGTCCTGGGCGGCGGGTCGAGGAGGTCGGACAAGATCGAATAGTGGACCGAAGACTTCGATAATTGAGCTCCAACGGTTGCGTACGTATTGACTGAACTCTAATAAGTTCCTGCGCCTTTTCTTTTCCTTTTTTCTTTTCTTTTCATTCCTCCAAAATGAAAATCATCAGGTGACCTTCTACCTGATGTTTCTGCTGGACTGAAAATATAATCATTCTCCAATTTTTTCACCAATTTTTCGTTAACACGTTAATTAGATATTCCTGGGCGAATCTCTGTGACGTGAAATTAGTTATGCTTCTTCCATAGCTCGATACCGGCCTCTGAACCAATCGTATTCCCCCCAGTCAGTGTGTGTCATACCCCACGCATCATCAGGCTAAAACACTTTACGGAAAACGTTCCAATTAGTGGAACAACCTTATGTATTGATCGAGTCGCCACCTTTGAAATTGCCCCTTTGTTAATTCAGGATTTATGGAAACATGCTGTGCAACCCTGAATTGGTCAATCACTTTTCAAATCGTAAGTTATAAACAAGTTGTTTCCAGAAACATCAGAATTTTCCGGAAATTCCTGCACACGTTGTGCCACTTTGTTTCCCATTACCCTTTCCGAGGAAAAGTTGCAGAAAGGGTGGGTTTACTGATTTAAAATTAAGGCAGATTATTTTGCGTATTTGGCTCCTAATGTGAGAACTATGCCTGACAAAGCCGTGGATCATTCTCTATTGCTTAGGAACTAATTTTGAACTGCTGAAGCTTCTGGAAGATTCTACATACGTGATTAGCCGGTAAAATGAGCAGGGCACAATCAGCTATGGCCAGGCATTATCAGCCAATTGGGTTAAATGTCATTACGCGATGAAAAGTCATTTAATATTATACAATTTGAGCAAAAGATCGTTCAGTCGTGATGCAGACCCGCACCAGCTCTCTGAGTTTATCCGTAGGGGTAGTATTTGAATTTACCGAGTGTCAGTGTGATGTCAATAAATGAAAACTCATTTCATTGGAGTGTTTTCCGAGATTAAAACTGACAGAACAGAAACCCTGAAGAGTGCACAAGAATAATTACTAGAAATGGAGATCTGACCTCATATCCGGCATTGAAGACAGACGTAACATATTAAACCCAGATTTTCCGGGAATGTTCGCTCTCCTGCAGTTGCATTTCCGGTTCCTCGCTCTGCAAAGCCACTGTTTAATCCCTTCATACATTTCTCCTATCACGTGGTGCAGGATCGCTGACACCAATCACAAATATCAGTTGTAAATGAACCGAATCAATTGCTTGTCTCCATCAGTCGGCAGTGAAACTGGGCTCGTTGTTGTTGGTCAGGAACAGGCCGGACCGTGGGTTTACAGACCTGAACGTCCGGTGTGAACCAAATGAAATGTACATCCACATGTTGCTATGGAACCAACATCCCAGACAAAGTGGGAGGAGGGATTTTATTCTAATTGTATTCAAATTGAATTCAAATTTCCTGCAACTTTGAGAGACTCTGAGCACAATCCCAATGCTCCATGCTAACTGCAAGACGGAGAAACAGAGCCGACCACGGTTCCCTCCATCTCATAAACTACCTGCTCCACACCTGTGTAATCTCTACGTGTGTGTGTGTGTGTGTGTGTGTGTGTGTGTGTGTGTGTGTGTGTGTGTGTGTGTGTGTGTGTGTGTGTGTGTGTGTGTGTGTGTGTGTGTATGTGTGTCTGTGTGTGTGTGTATGTGTATCTGTGTGTGTATATGCGTGTGTATGTTGGTGTGTAAAAGTATCTCTTATATATTTTATACAAAAATATGAAAAATATTTCCTAATTGCGTTGACAAAGCTGCTGTTGAATCTACCAGGAACAGTTTGATGCTGAACTACTGCGGCGTTCAATTAGCTGTAGGAATCTAATGTACTGATCAGGCTGCCATTCACTGTCCTGTGGGTTACGAGCAGAACCATCAACACGTTTGTGTCTGGTGTGAATGCCGGCATGATTTAACAAAATACGTTCTGTCTTGTATAGATCCAATTCCGATTTCATCTCGTGGTTGAACATAAATATACCCGTGTCCTTGTGATGACCTCCGCAGTGCCCTGGTAGAGGTAAAGCAATACCGCCGAATATGGTCAGGCTACCAAATAAAGTTATATTAGAAACGATCATCAGAACATACAGACAGACAGACAGAGAGAAAGACAGACAGACAGACAGACAGACAGACAGACAGACACACACACACACACACACACACACACAACCACACACACACACACACACACACACACACACACACACACACACACACACACACACACACACACACACACACACACACACACACACACACACACGCACAAAGAAAGGCGCAGCTAAATAATCCTCAGATCGTGTATTAAATTAATTACCGATCTCCATATCCATTCGTTTCTCTTCCCTCACTGAGCGTGTCAAATGCGGTATTTTACGGTTGAGTCAGCATATCGTTTAAGGGATGGAAGAAAAGGAAGCGGTTTTGATGCAGTCGCAGAGCATTGTTGCAGAAACAAGAGATATTCATAGCAGAATGACAGGAAAGATAGTGATAGAGAACAACAACAGTGCAGAGACAATCGACAAACGGGAGACATTCAGTCGGATAATATGAGAGTGTGTGATTCATTTTCTACCAGTTTGTCGCGGGTATAGTGTAAAGAGGGGTGATTCATTCTCAACGTACCAGTCTCCGGTGCATTGTGAGAGTGTGGGGTTCATTTTGTAGAAATTAGTCCCTGGTACAGCCTGGGAGTGTCGGTTTCTGTAGCTGTCACTCTCTGATTCAGTTGGAGTGTATGCATTTCATTCTGTACATAGCAGCCGTGACATCGTGGGCTTCATTCTGTATCTGTCAGTCCCTGTTCCAGTGTTAGAATGTGGGGTTCATTCTGTATCTGTCAGTCTCTGTTACAGTGTGAGAGTGTGGGATTCATTCTGTATCTGACAGTCTCTGTTACAGTGTGAGAGTGTGGGGTTCATTCTGTATCTGTCAGTCTCTGTTACAGTGTGAGAGTGTGGGTTTCATCCTGTATCTGTCAGTCTCTGTTACAGTGTGAGAGTGTGGGTTTCATTCTGTATCTGTCAGTCTCTGTTACAGTGTGGGAGTGTGGGTTTCATTCTGTATCTGTCAGTCTCTGTTGCAGTGTGAGAGTGTGGGTTTCATTCTGTATCTGTCAGTCTCTGTTACAGTGTGAGAGAGTGGGTTTCATTCTGTATCTGTCAGTCTCTGTTACAGTGTGAGTGTGTGGGGTTCATTCTGTATCTGTCAGTCTCTGTTACAGTGTGAGAGTGTGGGTTTCATCCTGTATCTGTCAGTCTCTGTTACAGGGTGAGAGTGTGGGTTTCCTGCTGTATCTGTCAGTCCCTGTTCCAGTGTGAGAGTACGGAGTTTATTCTGTATCTGTCAGTCTCTGCTACAGTGTGAAAGTGTGGGGTTCATTCTGTATCTGTTAGTCTTTGTTACAGTGTGAGAGTGTGGGTTTCATTCTGTATCTGTCAGTCTCTGTTACAGTGTGAGAATGTGGGTTTCATTCCGTATCTGTCAGTCTCTGCTACAGTATGAGGGTGTGGGTTTCCTGCTGTATCTGTCAGTCTCCGTTACAGTGTGAGAGTGTGGGTTTCATTCTGTATCTGTCAGTCTCTGTTACAGTGTGAGAGTGTGGGTTTCATTCCGTATCTGTCAGTCTCTGCTACAGTATGAGAGTGTGGGTTTCCTGCTGTATCTGTCAGTCTCCGTTACAGTGTGAGAGTGTGGGTTTCATTCTGTATCTGTCAGTCTCTGCCACCGTGTGAGAGTGTGGGATTCATTCTGTATCTGTCAGTCTCTGCTACAGTGTGAGAGTGTGGGTTTCATTCTGTATCTGTCAGTCCCTGTTACAGTGTGAGAGTGTCGCTTTCATTCTGTGTCTGTCAGTCTCTGCTACAGTGTGAGAGTGTGGGTTTCATTCTGTATCTGTCAGTCTCTGCGACGGTGTGAGAGTGTGGGTTTCATTCTGTATCTGTCAGTCTCTGTTCCAGCTTTAAAAGTGTCGTCTCAATCCTGTACATATGAGTCTCTGAGTTAGTGTGAGCGGGCGCATTTTTACTTCTTCTTTCTCGCTGTTCCTCAAATTCATTAAATGCTCTTAAAATAGATTCTGTATTCCCTGAGCTACGTTTAGATCAAGAGTCTCCGAGTTCTGGTTTATGTTAAAATTGTGAGATACAGAGTTTTCTGATGAACGATGACAATAGTATTCAACAGTACATTCAGTGTAATAGAGTCATATGGCAAAGAGACCATTCGGTCCGGCATCAATCTGCACGCTATCCATTATTCAACCGCCTAGAGCCAATCGAACTGCACCTGATCGGTAACTTTGTGTGGCTCGGCAACACAACTTCTTAAATGTTGAATGAAAATAAGCAAATTAAAGAATTTTTTTAATTTAAATTAATAATCGCGTAAGTAAATTAATAAATTGATTGAAATAATACCCACCGAGGCAGTGCATTTCATATTTCAGTGTCGTTTATATGAATACATTTTTCTCAGAAATTCTAAATTGCTTCCTTCATTGTGCATCTTTGCACTCTTGTGTTTGACGATTCTGTCAGCTATTTCCCAATGTACACCAGAGTATAAGTTTATTGGAAGGTGATATCGCACTCATAAATAACGTAATGATGATTTCGATTTTCTAATCACACGTTCAGACTGTCCTGGAATTTGCTAAACATTTCTCATTGATAAAATTGCGACTGAGCTCAGTTTTCACATTTGGAATCTGCTTTGGCCAATTCTGGACTATTGCACGCAGTTCGGGTCGCCCCACTGTAGGAAAGCCTTCGAGGATTTGGAGATGGTCCACAAGATATTTATCAGGATCCTGGCTGGTTTAGAGGGCTTAGGCCAGCAGGAGAGACTGGACAAACTTAGGCTGTTTTGTCACCGTCGGCGGCGGCTGACGGGAGATCAGATGAAATTGTTGTGTCTGTGGACAACTATATATCAATTAACTAAATACACGCACGCAGGAGTTGGCTTTAATTGGTGTTTTCACGTTCTGGCGAGAGAGTGAACGCACAAAAGAGAGAGAGCACAATGTGCTTGCATGGACAACAGTGCATGGGCAGACAACAGATCAATATGTAGTGCTAAGCGGAGGGGGAGGTTATTGTTCTGAAAGAAATAGATTACAGACCCCCATTTAAAATATCTTTAGACACGGGTGAGATTCAGAAGAATTGAAGAATAGCTGATGTGTTATTTTTTCAGTTCCTGAGGAAAGGGTCTAACAATAAATCGAGAAATTATTGGTCTGTGAGCTTGAAGTCAGTGGTTGTAAAGTTATCTCAAGGTATTCTCAGGGACCGGTTACATGAGTATTTTGATAGACTGGGGCTATACGGAATAGTCAGAATGGCTTTGTACGTGGTGAGTCGCGTCTTACCAACCTTACAGATTTTGTCCAGGAAGTTACCAGGAAAGTTGATGAAGGCAAAGCCCTGGGTACTGTCAACACGGACTTAACAAGGGTTTTGATAGTAACCCGCATGGGAGGTTGGCCCAGACATCTCAGTCGTTTGGCGTTGAAAATATAATTGTAAATTGGATTATATATTGCCTTCGCGAGGAGACACACTGGGTTCAGATCCAATCTTGAAGTCGGGGCAGGTGGCATACATTGAGGTTGGGTGTGAGCAGATGGGGTTTATCATATACGGCATTGAGATCTCTGGCTGTTGCTGGGTGTTGGGTAAAATTCAAAGACTCCGATCTCACGGCGTGATCTGGGTCTGGATTCACAAATCGGGATCAGATCGCCGGTTGCGCTGGGGTCAGCAGTTGAACTTGGGCGTCAGAACTCTGGATCTGTTGGCCTAATGTGCTTTGGTGTGAAACAAATATGGTGCAGAGCGGTCAGTGATCAGAGCTATAGGGTAGATATTAAGGTACGTTGGGTCAGCGGCCAGATACTCCGAGTCAGATCGTTGGCAATCTTAAGCTGAAGGGTCACGATTCGAGGTCAGAAACCAATGTGACGGCTTCAGTTGGCACACAGCAATGCCGGATCCCAGGGTGCGGGATGATCAGGCGTCACAAAACGATGGATTTCAGTGTATTTGCGGGATCAGTTTTACGTAACAGGTAATCGGTTCTAATATAACCTTATTTTGCAGTCTGACCTTATTCGGCGGTTTTGCTTTCCTTCTTCCAGGGCACTGCGGACGTAATGGCAAGGACACGGGTATATTTATGTTCAACCACGAGATAAAAACGGAATGGAATCTATACAAGACAGAAGGTATTTTGTTAAATCATGCCGGCATTCACACCAGAGACAAACTTGTTGATGGTTCTGCTCGTAATCTACAGGACAGTGAATGTCAGCCTGATCAGCCAGTTATATTTCTATAGATAACTGAACGCCGCTGTATTTCAGCAGCAAACTGTTCCTCAGGTGGATTCAAGAGCGGCTTTGTCCTCAGCGCAATTAAGAAATATTTTTTGCATGTAGATTATAAAATATATAAGAGTTACTTTTACGCAATAACAAGGTGTTGCTTGACCAAGTGCCGACAGTGGAGGCAGACCGCATTTGGTTCCTTCGTAATGGAAGCAAAGGGCTGCGGCTCTAGGTAAACACTTAAAACGACTCGGACTCGTTATATTCTCAAAATCCTACGAGCATACATTAATTGCGCACTCATCCCAGAATTCGGACTATTGCACGATTTACCGATTGCAAAACTATGAAAATCCATGTCAATTGTCTCCCCTTTCCCAACACCAGATCCGCAGTGAAACAAAGCATGTCATTCCATTTGGGCAACAAAACCCCCTCCTGGCCAAGCTCCGGACGACAAAGTCGCCCCCCCCCGGCAACTCCTCATTAATCGTTCCGACATCCTTCCAGTTTAAACACATTTCGCTCTCTCATTCACACGCACACACACACACACGTGTGTGTGTGTGTGTGTGTATATATATATATATATATATATATATATATATATATATATATATATATATATATATATATATATATATATATATTTCACTAGTTTTCACTATTACCCCAATCCTCAAACAAGCATGGATCTCTCTCTCCCCCCCCCCCCCTCGCTCAGCCAATGTCTCACGTTCCCCTTCGCAAACACATCCATCTCTCCCTCGATCTCCATACCTCTCTTCCATCCTCTTCTGGTCCAAACCCCTGCTGCTCCTAATGTTCGGAAGCTGCTTGTCCATGGGATAACCCTCCCGGAATTAACACAAGGGAAATCAAGCGGTGGATGTGAGAATCTGGGGCCCAGACTGGAGACACTGCTGCCGCCTCTAGGCTCTGCTCAGTGCGCGGCTTGATTAATGAACTGAATCATCGAGGGGAACGGATATTTCGCCGCGCTGATCACCTGCTCCCTGAATTTTGACTGAGTGACCGCGTAAATAAATGTGTTCGTGCAGCAGCTGAAATTCTTCAGCAAGGCTCCGACGAGGTGAAAGACCCATTCAGAATCATTGAAATTGAATCTTATTCCTTTGATCTCATAATACATGAAATTTAACAACCACGTCATCCACAGGAGGATGAAGCTGCCGGAGATGGTGAAGAGTAAAACCACAGACCTCCTCCGGCTCTCCATCTCCGGGTCCCTGCTGTTCTCCCCCTTGCTCTGACCCCTCAGCCCCTTACGGACACGACTGGCCACAACAATGTGCCTGACCGTCAGAGCGTTGAGCAGCAGAATTACCACGAAAGGGATGAACGGATTTAAAACTATGTCGAGCCAGTCGTATACTATCCACCCGAGGTCAGTGAAAGTATTGGCCTTGAGTGCACAGAGCCAAGGTACATTGTTGATTATCTGTCCAGGTTCCCAGAGAAAGTAGCGGGGAACACTTCTCAGAAAGGACAGCACGCCGGTTGTTGTGAGAACCACAGACGCAGTTTTCCCGGTGCAATATTTAGTTTTCAGCTTCTGACAGCAGATGGCGACAAACCGATCAAATGTGAATGTGACAGTGAACCAGACAGAGCAGTATGTGGCTGTGTGCCTCAGTACCTCCATACCCTTGCACACAGGGGTAATCCACAGAAAAGTCCACGAAACGTAATAATTTAAAACTTGACGCAAAAGGACCTCTATGACTACGGTCAGTAGATCCCCCGCTGCCATGGCCACCAGGTAGCGAGTGGTGCAGGTAGAGAGGCCGCACTTCCCCCGGGACAGGATCACAATCGCCACTAAATTCACTGCAGGGAGAGAGAAGAGAACAGACAATGGGTATTATTAAACTCATACTCCGGGAATGGACATAAGTTCGGTTTTCAGCCAGAGGTCGGGAGACTAGATGCGGTGAACGGCTGCTCATCCATCACCAAACATGGGTCTCACTGTCTCCGACCTGCCTTCTTCAATGTGGAGATAAGGTGATGTGACTGTAATCGTCGGGGTTAAACACGAGCGCCATAAACAACAACGATCGGTTCACATCAAGGTTACAGTCACTGATTTAACCGTGACTGCCCAGACCTCTGGAATCTCAGCATCTGACGGGGCCGAGACAGTATCCGGGGATCACAGGGAGATCTCATTTAAACCTTTCGAATGTTAAAAGACCTAGACAAGAAGATGTGGAAAAGATGTTCCCCACGGTGAGAGAGTGAAGGGCAAGAGGGCACAGCATTAGGATAGATGGGCGGCCCTTCAGAACACAGATGCGGAATAATTTCTTTCGCCAGATGGTGGTGGATTTGTGGAATTTGTTGCCAGATGGTGCTGTGGAAGTCAGGTCGTTGGGTGTTTTTAAGACTGAGATTGATGCCCGTCCCCAAGACTGGGACAACACTTGAGGCCACTGAAAGTCTCATAGTCTCTCCATCCTGGAGAGTTGACTGTCCCCAGCACTGGGACATCATGGACAGGGTGCCATTAAAACTTCCCAGTCATACCTTCCCGGAGGATTCCCGGCTCCCAACACAGGCACAACATGGACCAAGTATTCACTCCGGTCAATAAATCATAAACAATCAACATTCCTGGACTCACATTCCGGGAGAGCTGCCTGTCCACAGCATTGGTTCCACTCTGAACAAAATTCGGTCAAATGCAAGAACAACGTTCGAGTCGATCGCTTGAGTTACAGGAGAGACAGGGGTTTAGTTCAGTTTGTCATTATATCTGATAAATCAGAATATTGAAGAGTCAGGATCCCTGACGGATATTACTGCCACGAGCATCAAGCGGGAAGCTTGTAAAATGACTCCAAACAGGCTCACACTTCTTAACAGACAGAAGTGCCAAACACGAATATCTGTGCTCACTCACCAGGAACTCCAATGACGACAATGAACACGTACAATATTCTATACACAGGCTGGAACCTATCCAATAATGCAGGCATTTTCTCTGGCGAGTGATCTGTCCCCGTGTGCTACAGGAGGTCTCTCGGAATGAAATGCTGAGGCTGCACATACCTGGGGTTTTAATGCTATTTCGCGATTCCACGGGGACAGGTTTCAACAGATTTAAAAATAAACATTTTTAAAATTTATTTACAATACGATTACGTCGGCCAAGTGAAGTCCCTGGTTGCAACACTGTGATTACCTCAGTGAATTAATTATGATACCGACACAATGGAAATTATGATGTGACTAAGGGTTGTTAATTCCGAGTGACATTCCGGCAGCAAAGGAGGTATTGTTTCAAACGCCATCAGACCCAATTCTCCACCTCACCTTGCATCAGTGCGACTTTTGACCATCGGCTGAGCAGACAGACTGAGAGTAAAGCGGCCTCTCCACTCTGATTCTCCACCAATTGTAATCACAGCTCATCTCACTGTAACCTTATCTCCCACTCTCGATACAAGTAATCATCTACAGCTTGTTTGGGTGCAGTGTATCAAACTTTGTCCTGGGTCGTAAACATGTCTACGTTTATCACCACTGTGAAGAATGCTTGCTCTGAGAAAAGAAACTTCTGCCTTCTGTTTGTCCTACTTAGAATAGAGATAGGTAAAGAACCGGAACAGGCACTTCGGCCCACAGTGATTGTGACAATCGTGCCGTCATATTAAACAGAACCCACCTACCAACACTTGATCAGTCCACCTGCACTCCCTGACTGTACACGTGTCAACCCTCACAACAGTAATCTCGGGCTTCGGCTACCTCAGTTCTCAGATGCTTTTTGACCATCTGTGTGGATTTGTTGGAACCACAATAGTGACTGAGCCTTCAAAGTTGTCTCATCAATTGCAAAGTGCTTCCACTGTAAATCTGTACTTCAAAGGAACCGTTTGTCAGACACAACTTTTTGAATTGTAACATTGTAGCTTGAGGTACTGCATTGAATTATCTATTGTTACCATTGTCACCAGGATTAAAAGCTCTTAGCGAAATTTATGGTTGAGAGTCTCTGCCGAGAGTGTGTTCAAGAAAATGCCTATTTGTGGTGATGAACAAACACTTTCATATCTACCAACCTGTCCATTGTCTTCAGTGAGTCCCTCACAGTCAGAATACTTGGGGACTCCTTCAGGTCCCACCCGTAAACTTAATGCATGGCCACCAAACTCTGCAGTCGCAGAGAATGACTGTGTGTCAAAGACCACGACGGAGAGCTGGAGGGGCGGATAAGAAAGAGCACTTGTGCATGTGTGCTCTCCACAGCATTGTATCCGTCCCTAAATTAACCACACTGCCTACTCTTTCTTTTTTCTTTTTCAATCGTTTTATTAATATCAAGATAATGGATGGAACATAATAATATTTCTACACAATTGTTGGAATTACATTGTTAATGGACAACATATATAGTTAGATATTCAGTTAATACATAGGTAATGAACTTGTCAAAAATGTTCGAGTACAAATGTAGAATGAATATATATATTTTTTCTCTCTTTTCCAATATGTATATATATATATATATATATATATATTAACATATTCAAAAAGAGAAAAAAAAGAAATTATACCCCTCAAAAACACTAATCTAAACAATACTAACCAAAAGAATAAAACTAAGAACAGAAATGAACATGGGCTGTTTATAAGATCAAGAAAAAAGGACCATTATTGTCATCAACTCCGAACCTCCCTGGTTATATTAACGCTTGATAGGCTTGAAAAGAGCTCACATCACATCATATGAAAGTGTTGAACAAAAGGCCTCCAAGTCTTTTCAGATTTAATAGATGGATCATATATAACACTTCTGATTTCTTCTAAGTGTAGGGTTCTCAGATTATTAACTGCATATATAAAATGGCTGCTCTGTAGTGTGATAATGAAATCGTTTCTTTTTGGGAAACTGATGGTAATGCTCTGTTTAGTTGGAATGCTTGGGTTATAATTATTGAGAAACAGAGAAAACTAACCAATGGTAGCAATGTTGCTCTATCTGTATGTGTGGGGACCTGGAGTGAGTGCGCGGGTTTTTCGGGGAGGAGAACAGAAGAAGGAGGACGTGCTGGATGCGCTCTGGTCGACCACCGAGGTTGGTCCCAGGCGGCGGGTCGAGCGGGTCGGAGAAGATCGAATAGTGGACCGAAGACTTCGATAATTGAGCTCCAACGGTTGTGCACGAATTGACTGTCCTGATAAGCTTTTGCGCCTTTGGGTTTGGCGGGTGGACGGATTTTCCCCTAGACATACATTAGCCGATAGCATGAGCGTTACATAAGTTTAATCAGAGCATAGTTTGAAAGAAACAATGAAAAGTGGTGGGAGGATTAATCTCTTTCCAATTCAGCAAAATAGATCTTTTAGCCATTAATGTAAGAAATGCAATCATCCGACGCACTAAAGAGGTTAAGTAGTGCTGTTCTATCATTGGTAAATCAAATATTGCATTAATAGGATGAGGTTGTAAATCAATATTCACAATAGTTGGGGTGATATCACAGATATCATCCTAATAATATTTCAGAGCGGAAGATGACCAAAACATATGAGCTAAAGAGGCGTCTCAGAATGACATCAGTCACAAACTGGACTTATATGAGAATAATAACGAGCTAATTTATCCCTGGACATTGTTGGCCATATGAACTACTTTGAACAGTATCAACGAATGTTTACCACATATAGAGGATGAGTTAACTAATTGAACATTTTTTCCCATTTTTCAATAGATAAGGTAAGGTTAAGTTCTCTTTCCCAGTCACTTTTAATGTTTTTAGATGCATCTGAACGAATTTTCGTAATTATATTTTAGGTAGATGTTATTGCACCTTTCTGAGAAGGATTTAAATCTATTTTTTCCCACAAACTATCTATAGAGTATAGATTAGGGAAAGTAGGAAGGACGGTAATTTAAAAAGTTTCTAAACTGTAAATATCAAAAAAAAAATTAGATCTAGGTAAATTATATTTGTTAAATAATTGTTCAAATGACTTAAAACAATTATCATAAAATAAATCACTTACTCATTTTTCCCCACCAAAATGAGAATATATATATGTGGATATAATATGTGTGTGTGTGTGTGTGTGTGTGTGTGTGTGTGTGTGTGTGTGTGTGTGTGTGTGTGTGTGTGTGTGTGTGTTTGTGTGTGTGTGTGTGTGTGTGTTTGTGTGTGTGTGTGTGTGAGTACGTATCTATATATATATATGTCGGAGGAGTACACAGGGAAATCTTTTCTGTGTAATGGATTTTTTCACTGACTTTTATGAATACTGCATTGGGGGCCCTCAACTCACCATTAGGAGAGGTTATCCCCCACAGTTAGACATTTCCTCTACCTCAACGTAGGGTTATCTACCAGAGACCTCAGCCTTGGAATCACACGTTCGTTGCCATTTTTGTTGTTATTTGCATTTCTTGGTTCCTATTTGTTCAGCGAGTAGATCGATTAAGTTTTATTCTAATTTCAATGGTACATTGACAGATAAATACAGATGGCTAAGGACAAGGTAAAATTCATTTCTTTTAATGTCCATGGGCTATTAAATCCAATCAAACGTAAGAGAATTTTATCCAATTTGGAACAATTTGATTCATTCTGGGAAAAGTGGTTTAACTACATAATGCCTCATAGGCCTGATTTTATTCTCGCAAATCAATGAATGTTGTAAAAAAAAAGATCACTCCCTACTTGCACATAATTCTTTCCTTTTGCTTGTTTTTTTTTTATCTTTTCATTCTTTTCTATGAGTGTATACCTCAGATAAATACTTTGTGGAGATTTCTGATATATATGATTATATGATATATAGGCACAATGTCTGAAATACATCTTATGGAAATGTTTGTTTGATGAACTTCAATAAAAAATAAATTACAAAAAAAATCATCTGCATATAATGATAGTTTATGTATCTCATTCCCGCGGGTAATACCAAAAATATTAGATGATTCTCAAATAGCAATTTCTAAAGGTTCCAGAGCTGTATCAAATAGTAATGGACTGAGAGGGTAACCTTGCCTGGTGTCCCGAAATAAGCGAGAAAAGGGAGATAATTGATTACTAGTGTTAACCGCAGCTACTGGGGTATTATATATCAATTTAATCCAAGGTATAAATGTTAAACTAAAATTAAATTTCTCAAGTACATTAAATAAATATGGCAATTCAACTCTGTCAAATGGTTTATCAGGTACTTCTCCAACCTAGTTACCAATATCTTAGAAAAATCTTAGAATCTACATTCAACAAAGATATCAGTCGATATGATGCATAATCAGTAGGATCTTTATTATTTTTTTAAATTAGGAAATAGAAGCTCTATAAAATGATTGTGGTAATTTACTAAATCTAGTTGCTTCTTTAAAAACTCTACCTAGCCATGGAGAGAGAATGGAAGAGAAACACTTAAAAATTTCTACTGTCACCATCGGGACCTGGTGCTTTACCAGAATTCATTGAAAGAATAACACCTTTTATTTCTTCCATCTGTAATGGGAGTTTCTTATATTAAACGTTCTTCAGGTGGTAGTTTCGGAAAATTCAATTTCCTTAAAAAGTCATACATGAGATTAGAATCATTAGGAAACTCGGGATTATGTAAAGAGGAATAAAAAATAAAGATATATATCTCAAATGTTCCGACTTCGGCAACTTCCTGGTGAAAGACATCTACAGTGGCTCCAAATCCTTTACTTATTGGGAGCAAAAACCTCAATATTGACCCATATCTGCCCTTCGATGGCGATCTGACAAACTGATCAATTTCATCCCATGATTGACTTGCAACTACAACGAGTATCCGGACACAGTGAAATCTCTTCTTATGAGCCATTCAGTTCAGACTATTCAACGCATCAGTTAATCGTGGTAGCACGATAGTAAATAAAAACCAAAAAAAAAAAAAATGCAATCTCGTGTTGTTTTTACAGTGCAAGTGCAGATTAGGTTTTCAAAGAGGAAAATACGACTCTCTACCTCACTATCAATGGCGCTACCAGTATACTACATCTGCAAATGCAATTGTCATTGTTGGTGCAATGTAGTTAAAGCGGGTGCTATGTCCATTTCAGCTTGTGAACCAATTCGCTGTTCATTCGAACGATGATTGAATTATATTGCTTCATACCGGTGTGAACCTCGACGGGAGCTAGTTTATCATGTGAAGGACTGCATCAAGTTGATGCACACACAAAATGCTGGAGGAACTCAGCAGGTCAGGCTGCATCTATGAAAATTAATAAAGAGTGGAGTTTTCGTTCCGACCCTCCAACAGCAACGGAAAGGAACAGGAAGATGTCAGAATAAGGAAGTTGTGGAAGGGGAGGAGGGCAACCTCGAAGCTGCTAGGTGAAGTCAGGCGTTTAGGGAAGGTGGGCCGAAAAAGTGGCTGGAAAGGGATGAGTAGAAAATGCAAAGAACTGGAGAAGGAACAATCTGATAGGAGAGAGTATCATGCGAGAACGTGGAATTGGAGAGGCCCCGGAGGGAGGTGACAGGCAGGTGGGTGAAGAGCAAGAGGTCAGAGTGGGGCAGTAAAGAAAAGGGAGAGGGGAGGGTGAAAATACCGGAAGATAGAGATATTCATGTTCATGCCATAAGGTTGGAGTTTACCTGGACAGAACGTAAGATGTTATTCCTACAAACTGAGAGGGGCATCATCATGGTGGCAGAAGAGCCGGCCATGAACCAACATGTCGGCCAGGGAATGGATTTAGGAAATGAAATGATTTGCCACTGGGAAATTCAGCTTTTCGTTGATGGAACTGGTGTGATTGGCGAAAAATTAATTAATTTGATGGAAGTTCTCGGCCAGAAACGTCAGCAGTTTATGCGTTTCCACAGATGGTGCCTGAGCTGCTGAGTTCTTCCAGAATTGTGTGTGTGTTGTGTTACAGCAACATATTCTATTTTATATCTTTCTACAGCAAGATCCATGAACGAGACAATTCCCAGAGTGAAACAAAGCAGCCCCGTGATAGCATATCATTGGGCTGTGATGAAGCTGTGGAGTCTCGGAATGGAGAAGATCAACAATAACGATCATGAAACCGAGAGCTGAGCCTGAGAGTGTTTCACAACAACACTCACTGACTTCTGCAATCGTCATTTCTTCATCTGTGAGATTTTGCAATTTCGTGTCAAGCTCTCCATATCTCATCCCGATTGGGATTTTACTTAAATGACGTCATGTTTATTTTTACCCCAGCTGTTGGAAGACACGTCAGTCTTGTGTAGTATTGAATATTCAGTGTGCTGGAGCGAGTATAAATGAATGACCGTGGAGATTCATCAGCTCAGAGTTTCTTCAGCGAGATCGCGGGCAGCTGGAGACAGGCTGAATCTCGCACAACATGATTGAAACATTTTTCCGTTTGAGAAAGATATATTACATGATCATTGCCGTTATTGGTGTCCCTGGTAAGAACATCAGCGAACTAACAGTTTGTGTGCGCGGACTTTAGGCACGTTCGGTTACCGACGGCGTTGTGATGCTGGTGTATCAGTGAGTGCGGTGCAGACATTGTGACAAAACTCTGTGTTCGTTCAGAAGTTCCCTTGCGGATTAATCCGTGACCTCGTCAGAAAATAAACTGGCAGTTGAAACAGACGCAGAATGGAATATCTCGGAGATGGATTTATTTATTTGTATTCATATCACGCAGTTTTGAGGTATCAATGCAAAGACGCTGACAAAATAAACTTCCGTAATCTAGTGCGCTTGGCAACTTAACGGTCCACAATTCCGTATCGATTGTGCAACATGCTTTAAATTCAGATTCATATGTATTGCGCTGTGATTTTAGATATTGTACAAGTTTGATGGTAGCCCAGGAAGCAGAACCTCGTTGAGATTCAGGGGAGAGCGGTAGACATCACCATTGAGTTAGACTCCAACCCATCAGGATTTTCGAAAATTCGAATGATGATCTTTGTGGGTTTTAGCGGCCGGGTTTTGTTTTTTTCCGCGCTATTATCCGTGAGGTGAAATGTCAGTTAGAGGTCAGACGGGGTAAGATACAGGTGATGCTCTGGGACAATAATAATCAAAGTATTTAGAATGATGTTGCAGTAATTTGGAACAACCCTTAAACGAGGCAGATGTTTTGAAGTACCTACTTTGTCTTTGCTTTGGAAATCGGAAGGTTCAATCACGATGGCGGAAAATATAAGGAACGTTCAGCGGGTATGTCAAAAAATTTAAAAGCAAAAATTGGACATTTCTGATCGTATACCTATAAATAGCGTGAATGAATCCCGCCAAGAGTAGTTGCAGAATTCAAAAGAAGACAAATAAGCGGGGCCGCTGAGGGCGGGTGACAAACAGGTCAGGAAGAGTTCAAGACATGCGAACGGGGGAAATAAATTTGCTCTGAACTTTTTACCTGGACAGAGGTGACGGGAGACCGTGACTTCGCTCTATGGGAAAAGTGCCAAAAGGTAGGTGGCATGATCGCGGCAATCACCGTCGACTGATCTTTACACACCAGTTGAAAACCAAATGGTGGGAGATTCATTTTGATTTCATCTAACCGCCCCGGTAATTCCAGTCACTGAAATCGCTCCCAGTACCGAGTGTCGTTACCGTTCACGCAACATACACGCGTGTTGTGCAGCTGAGACTCTCGCTTTGCAGCTTTGAAGCCTCCAGAAATGAGTTGTCTACAAAATTTGATTGTTCTGAATTTCCAGCCTATTTCTGCCCTGAGACCCATTGAGAGGCGAAACGGTAAATCACTCATTCTTTTTATCGTTCCCCCAGTGAATTTATTGGCGATTGTGATCCTGTCCCGGGGAGAGTGCGGCCTCTCCACCTGCACCACTCGCTACCTGGTAGCCATGACAACGGCGGATCTACTAACTATCATTTTTGATGCCATATTGTGGCGGGTCAGTTATTACTATTTCCCCGGGACTTTCCTGGACATCACCCCCGTATGCAGTGCGATCGCTGCACTGGGACTGGCAGCCACTGACTGCTCTGTCTGGTTCACCGTCACTTTTAAGTTTGATCGGTTTGTCGCCATCTGTTGTCAGAAGCGGAAAACAACGTATTGCACCGGGAAAACTGCGGCTGTGGTTCTGTCAACAACCGGCGTTCTATTCTGTTTCAATAATGTGCCCTACTTCTTTATCTATCATCCTGCGAAAGTGATTGATGATATACCCTGGGACTGTATTCGAAAGCCGAGCTACTATACGAATCCCGGATGGCTGGGATATGACTGGCTTACTACAGTTCTAACGCCATTACTCCCGTTTGTGTTAATACTACTGTTCAACGCTCTGACAGTCAGACACATTTTAGTGACTAGTCGAGTCCGTAAGGGGCTGAGGGGTCAGAACAAGGCGGAGAACCGCAGTGACCCGGAAATGGAGAGCAGGAGGAGGTCTGTGATCTTACTTCTCACCATCTCCGGAACCTTCATCGTCCTGTGGTGGATAAATGTTGCCGAATTCCTTTATTATACCATTGCCGGATTGGATCAAAATAATTACAACGATTCGGAATACATACTTGAACAGTCTGGGGAGATGTTGGTGATATTAAGTAGCTGTACTAACACTTTTATTTATGGAATAACTCAGTCGAAGTTCAGAGAGCAGTTCATCAGAGCAGCGAAATATCCGTTCACGTTAGTTATTCAACTAATTAAGAAACCAAATATTTAAGTTCTTCTCAGAGGCGGTGGTTGTGTTTTCCATCTTAACAATTCAGAATTGGCGATCATTGGAAACGTGACAGCGGCGAGAATAAAACTGGTTTAGAGCCCGAGAGAGACACGGCGGGGGAACAGACACTTCGTCACCCGCAGATCGCGGCCTCAACCTCCTACCGATTGGTCAACTCACCCGACATTTTAGTTTTATTGTTCCCATATCTCCACCTTCTTCCCGGCCACACGTCTTTCGATGAAGAATCCGGTTCTCCAGTGTAAATACTGATCAGTCAAATGACCAGTTTCTTCTTGGTAACGGAGAGGAAGCCGCGCACCTTGCGGAAATATTTCCTTCAAAAGGAAATCAGGCTAAATTCACACAGAATCAGACGGCTCTGGTCTTGAAGTGAGTAGGCAGCGTGGGAAGAGATTTATCCTACATCCGCACGTCCTTTAACACGCTGTGAGCAGAGAACATCTACCTGTACAGAGACCCTGACTTCCTCTGGGAGTGTATCTGTGTCCAGTAAGTTGGTATCAACTTTGCGATGCTTACCTGCATTGAGAATGTTTCAGAAAAGGTCTAATTAGTATTTACAAAAGATCTAATTCTCACGGTAGCTTGCATGACATTGTGAAGAAGGCACGGTCATTTACATTTTCCCGTGTGTTCCTGAGAAGGGAACAACGCATCTCAATGACCGCAACATGGTAGAAGCCGCCGAAGGGACATTATTGAGTTTATGGGCGAAGGGCCAATGATTAATTTAGACGATCAAGTGGCATTGGATGCAGGAGCGGAACTGAGCCATTCGTACCATCAGGCTTTTCCGTGTTTATTTGTTTGTGTGGTCTGTTCCTCAACCCCAGTCTCCTTCCTCAGCAGGCAAGAATCTTTATTATTCTTTCCTTAGCTGCAAGGATGACTTGACCTCCACAACTTCTGTCGCATCAAAGTCAAATTGAAATGAATACCAGCACTGAATTTGCATTCATTACCACCGATTTAACCTGCAAGATGGTCACCAGGACATCCAGGGCCATATGTCTCTGAGTTCTTAATTCTCTCCCAAGTCAGAAACTTTTCTACACATTAATCGTTCGTTTGATAGTGTATACCCCACACTTCCGGAAGCTGCATTCCATCTGTCACTCCGTTGCCCATTCTGTGAAACTAAATCCCCGCCGGAGAAACAACATGTCTCTGCAGGTAAATCCTGCCCATCCGAGTCCCATCTATTAGATGACTCTCCACTATTCAAAGGCTCTCTTCACCAGTTTCCAGGCTTATCCCTGCTTCACTTATATAAAGACACATTTGCAATCTCCCGGGCTTCAGATACATTATATTTGATATGGAATCCAGAAGTAGTGTTTAGTCTGATAGCCAAAAGCTCAACTTGGGTTTCCTCAGACATTAGAACCTCCCACATGCCTTCTCCCAAGATATCATGTGAGTTTTCTTTTCAACGGTGACTTTCTCTTTGCCACTGTCACATAAAGATGTGACGGGTGAAGCACCCGGTCAATAGATATTGAATGTGCATTCTCCTTCAGCTCAGGCACTGTAGCTTGTAACTCCTTCAGAGTTGGCACAGGTCTCTGGGGTGGCCTCCCTCACCAGTCCCCGTCTTGCAGTTCTTGAGGTCGGCATGCTCTAGACACATTTGTAGCCGTGACATATTGTTTCCATTTCTTGATCATTGTCTCAGCTCTTCTCTGTGATATTTAGTGACTTTACAATAAATTTTCTTGTATACGTCTCCTGACTTGTGCTTTTCAATAACCTTTATGGTCCTTTTGTCTTCGTGGTGTAGTTTTTGTCAGGATACATACTCACCAGCAGTTGCAGCTTCTAGGTGCAGGTGTGTTTTGACGACCATAAATCGAAACACTTTGACTGCCCACTTTGATCTCCATTTAAAAACTTATATGACTCATTGGATGCTCCATAAGATCTGAAGACATAAGAGCAGAGTTAGGCCATTAGGCCCATCGAGTCTACTCCGCCAGTTCATCATGGCTGATCCTGGATCCCAATCAGCCCCATACACCTGACCTCTCGCCGTATCCGTTGATCCCCTGACCGACCAGGAAATGATCAACTTTC
The DNA here is from genome assembly GCF_048418815.1 of Hemitrygon akajei. Taxonomy (NCBI): domain Eukaryota; kingdom Metazoa; phylum Chordata; class Chondrichthyes; order Myliobatiformes; family Dasyatidae; genus Hemitrygon; species Hemitrygon akajei. The sequence goes on from NW_027331988.1 coordinate 527,375, forward strand.
GGTTTAAACATACACACAACCTTGACCTCGTCCGCAGTCTGTGGAAGAGAATTCCACAGATTTACTCCTCTCTGGCGATTTTTTAATCTCCATAGCAGTGATGCTTATCTGTATCATAGTAAAGGGGGTGAATACTTATGCAATCAATTACTTTGCTTTATATTTGTAAGTAATGTAGATTACTTTTTATTGATCTTTGTTCACTTTGACACGGATATATTTTTTTTCTGTCTACCAGTGTCAACGAAGCCAAATTAAATCCACTGAGGTTCACTGTTGTAAAACAATCAAATATTATAACTTCCAAGGGGTGAATACATTTCACAGGCACTGCAGCTAGAGTGCTTCAGTCTGTTGCGCCGTACTGGATTTGTCAATGCGGAGAGAGAGCGAGTTTGTAAATCTTCCTTTTCCAGTTTTTCCCTCTGCTCTTCCAGTCCTCATAAAGGGTCTCGGCCTGACCGTCGACAGCATATTCCCATCCGTAGATGCTGTCTGACTTGCTGAGCTCTCCCAGCTCGGTGTGAGTATCGCAGGAGATTTTCAGCATCTGCAGTCTCCTTTGTGTCGCCGTAAACCAGTCGGTGTCACAGGAGGATATGGAATGGGCGGAAGTGCAGGACGCAGGCACTGAAGTACTAGGAGCAGGATAAGAATAACTAAAGGATAGAACAATATGGGGAGACCATGGGGTGCAAGGGGGACATGGCGTGCAGGGGTAACTCTGGGGTTCAGGCATTCGAAGCGGGATCCCGGAGTTCATGGCGAGGTGGGATCCTGGAGTTCATGGCGATGCGGGCTCTCGAAGTTGATGGTGAGACAGAGTCCTCGCCAGATAACGACAATCTGGCTTGACCTACCTGACGGAGGCGAGGGGTAGGAAAGGGGCAGAGCCCTCCGGGCGGGTCACATAACACCTTGGCAGGGCCGCCTCACAGGCATGGACACAGAGGCCTGAGCAAGACGCGGGAAACCTCGGCAGGTGCGGGGTACCACCCGTTGGGAGCGTGGGGTAGGAAAGAGGGGCAGAGTCCCCCGTCGAGCAACGGTGACCTGGCCTGACCTGCCCGAAGGGGGCGAGGGGTAGGAAAAGGGGCAGAGTCCCCCGTCAGGCAACGGCAGTCTAGCCTGACCTGCCTGACGGGGCAAGGGACCAAAAGGAAACTAGGACCAGGGTGACGATGGGAATGTACGGGCAGATCTAGTAGGTGAGCGGTGGGGACTACAAGGCGGGAGGAACAGGACGAGACCGGGCGAACAGCGCAGGCAGCACAAACATGACGCACGGGTCGGAGCGCAGAGACAGAACGTTCTGCACATTTGTAATGGATCTATTAAGTAAGTTGTTCTTCCTTATTTATCCTGTAACTTTCTATCCAGATTATTATTATAGATGAACATGCACTAAATTCCAGAGGAAATCAGCAAAGCCAGGTGGCATTTTGGTTAATTTAGTGCATGTTCATCCATAATAATAATCTGGATAGAAAATTACAGGATAAATAAGGAAACTGGCAGGAAGGGATAGACCGGTTTGAAAGAGAACATTGGTGGGGGGGGGTCGTGCAGAGGGAGAGACTGTGGGGTGAGAGAAAACGGAGGGTAAGTGAAAAACTGTAGGTAACGGAGCAACCGGGGCAGAAGTGAGAGACTGTCAGAACATAGAAACAGACGGGAGAAAGATGGGAGGAAGAGAAACCGTAGGCGTGAGGGAGAGAGAAACGTGGACGGAGAGTTGAGAAGAGAGAGACGGAGAAGAGAGTGAAGCAGGGCAAAAGAGAAGGGAAGAGAGACGGGTAGAAAATCTGAGTAGATAATCGAAGAAAATATTCGGGAGAGAGAGAGGGGCCGCAGGAGAGACGGAGAAAGGGTTTGAACGACAGAGTCAAGGTGCAATGAGAGTAAGAGAGAGACGCAGGTATGGGCACAGGCAGGGAATGGGAGAGAGAGGGGTGCGAGAGAGACGGGTAAGAAAGATGTGGAAGAGAGGGTCGAGGGAAATTAACATGGAGAGACAGTGGGAGGCGTGTGAGACTGGAGGAAGACATTTCGGGGACAAACAGAGGCGATCAGGATACTGGGGAGAGAGGAAAGAGGGAGACAGAAGAAAGAGACTGGGAGAGATGCCAGGGCTGGAGAGCGAGTAGCAGGAGAGAGACTGGGAGGAGAGATTATCGGAGACCCTGGTAGTGGTGGGGGGGGGAGGGTACTATGGTTTAGAGAGAGACGGCAGACAAAGAGCCGGGAAGATAGAAAAGGAGACTGGGGACTGACAGAGAGAGAGAGACTGGGATGAGGAAGGGTGGGGTTTTCTGAGACAGTGAAAAGGCTTATGTTCGTTAAGGACAGAGGGCTTTCCGACCCGCAAGTCAGTATGTGATTGCACTCCCACTATTGTGCAGTCCCTGTGAAACATGCACTACTTTTCCAACGGGCTGACCCCCCACCCGACTCCCCGTCACCTTGAATCCACACTTTCCAACACGTATCGCGATCTCCCTCCTCAACCCGTCTTCGCCAGTTTCACCCTCCCTTCACATCTCCACCTCCGTGACGCCTTGCCACTCATTCTCCGACCTGACCCTCACTCTCTTTCCTACACTCCGCAGAGATCGCCCTACCTGCTCTGTGCGGCGCCCCTTACAGTTCTCGGACGGGACGGCCCCTGAGTGATCCATGCAGTCCGTGAACACAGCCTGCCTTCTTTCCCGTCAATTCGTTGGAGTCGCAACTGGAGCTCAGTACAGGCTGGAGGCGTAACCGAGCGGAATCCTCCCCTCCCTGAGGAAAAGTTTGCGCAGGCCGCAGTCGCCCATACCTCGGAGCATCCGGCTCCCCACTCCTCTCCCTTCTACTTCCTCTTCCAAAGGGAAACCCCGGGGTGCCTAGCCTCCTCCTGCGACCCAAGACGCCCCCAACCAGTTGCCTAGAATTTTAGGCCTACTGTATGCTTCTGTCCGAAGCACAAAAGGAACTAACCTGGAGGGACTCTCCGGGGACCATGTACAGAGCTTCCGGTTCGTGTCCTGTAGGGGAGGGGTCGAGGATAAGTGTTCACCTCAACCTCTACCGAAGGTCTTCAGTAGCTTTAAGGAGAATTCCAAAGCTTTCTAGATGTATGTGAAGAAAATGTAGACTAGGGTGAGAGCAGGACCGGTCAGGGATAGAAGATGAAACGTTCGCCTGGAGGCGGGGGAGGGATGGCCGTTCGGTAATGAAGGCTTTATTTCAGTATTCACTAATCACAAGTAAGAGGGATCTTGACGTTTGTGAGGACAGCGTTGTAAGGGCTGATGTGCGATATGGCTAGGTTAAGAGAGAGGATGTACTGCAACTTTGGAAAAGAAAAGCACTTGGATAGGTAAGACCTCGTGTACGGTCGCGCTAAATTGTGAAAAGCGAGAGGAAGAGATTGCTTCGCCCTTAGCGATGATCTTTGCATTATCACTGGCCGCAGAGTCGGCATCAGGGGATTGGAGCGGGAAAGGGATTTGGATCACCCTGTAAATTATAGCCCAGCGAGTCCTACTTCAATGCTGGGCAAACTATTGGAGAAGATTCTTAGGAACTGGATTTACGAGAATCTGGAGAGACATAAGCTCCCTATGGCTTTGTGAGGGACAGGTCATGCCGCACGAGCAAAGAGGGTCGCAATTGTGGTACAATTTACAACTCTATTTCAATACTGCAGTTCCAGTGCTCCGGGAAATAGGGCTGAGGGCAATAAGCGATATAATCTGGCCACCCAGCAGCAGCCGGATAATTTATGGAATCAGGGCAGAAAAACGTAAGCACATAGCTGTACGACTGATTGCAAATGACTTCAAAACAATCTTCTACAATGGAGCCCAACAACTTAAAAACAGCATTTCAAAGAGTTCAACAGCACTTTTGGTGCTCTTTAAAAGAAGCAGCTTTCCAAAATGCCAATTCCTAATTCCTAATTCAAATACACAACAAATGATCCGAATGCAATTTACGTGTGAATCGTGGTTTAACAGTATCAGGTGTAGATCCGCTCAAATTTCTATCCTTCTGATCCTATATCCAGATGGCCGGTGTGGAGTCCGTGTCTCCCTCTGAAATCAATAATAAATGAAACATACTAAACTACACAAACTAAAAACGCTGCGACAGCAAAGCAAACACTCGGTCTGACTCTTGTCTCCCTTCAAAACCATCACAGGCAATTGGAGAATACGGAATAAACAACTTCCAAAGCAAACGGCCAAAGCAAACGTATTCTGTAGAGGAGAGTGAGATGTGGAGAGCTGAGGCTCACATACACTGACACCTCACAGAATTTCGGAATGATGTGCAGCCTCCGAATTTCGCATCAGTTCCTGGAGATCACTTCCCACAAGGAGACAAAAATTTACCCCAGATCTCTTGCCTCCTGACTTTCTGAATGGATGTACTATGGGGAACTGGTCAAACGCCTGATCATAATTAATGCACCCACGTCGACTGTTCAGATTCTTATGTTCGTTTTATTTTCACTTTTTCAACCATCTCCCCAACACAAACTAAATAAACACGTCACTCCAATAAAGTCAATCATGACCGTAATCTTTCTCTCTCTGTCTTTCAATTGAACTCACTTATGTCCGCACCTCATGCAATATTTTAAATCCGCAATGCATTTATATTTTAAAAGTATCGTAGAAAACGGCATGATCTTATTTATTCAACAGTTAACAAACATCTGGAATGGCAAGCAGACAACATTTATGAAAGCCTTTCGATTCCAAGACAAAGAGACGCACAAATAACATATCGTCCACGAGTTAATATTCAACACAATTAAAATATGATGTTCCCATAACTCCAAGGATCCAACGGCTTCCAAGATTTCTCACGTCCAATTTCTGACCAAGGATAGGGTTCGGATTAAATGGATCCTTTGTTGTACAGTATCGGGGCGAATGATCCCCATTACCAACAATGAATCAGATTTCTTCACTGTACGGAGACCACTGCAAAACCAATTGGAGAATGGAGAAAAAAAATTCCAAAGTAAAAGGCCTCAGCACGGATTCTAAAGAACTTAGGAGAGTGAGATGTGGAAACCTGAGACTCACATATATTAAAGCTTCATAGAATTTCGGAAAGATATGCAGACTCCGAATTTCGCATCAGTTCCTGGAAAACACTTCTCGCAAGGAGACACAAATGTTCTGCCTCATGTATAGTGAAAAAGAAGATTAATTCAATCATCCATCTCACACAAACTACAGAAACACATGACTACCATGAAGTTATTCATGGCCGTAATCTTTCTATTTCTCTTTCAATTTAACTCAATTATGTCCATACCTTGTGCTATATTTTAAATCCGCAATGGATTCATATTTTCAAAATATCGCAGAAAATGACATGCCCTTATTTGTTCAATAGTTAACAAACATCTGTAATTGCAATCATACAACATTTTGTAAAGACTTTCGACTCCAAGACAAGGAGACGCAGAAAGTAATATATCGTCCAGGATTTAATATTCAACACAATAAAAATATGGCGTCTCCACAACTCCAAGCATCCAACGACTTTCGAGGTTTCCCACCTCCAATTTCTGACCAAGGACAGGATCCGGATTAAATGAACCCTTTCTTGTATAGTATCAGGGTTAATGATCCCCTGTACCACCGATGAAGCAACAGATTTGACCACTGTCACACCCACCTCCAGCCCGGAACAATAGTCTTTACCGCCTTACTGAAGGAGAGAAGGTATATTCCTATAGTGTGACACTCCCTTTATCATCTCACATCTGCACTTCTTTCTTCTCCTGCTATAACCATCCATTTTACTCAGTCTCCATGCTTCAGTGTGTGCAATGACAGAGGGATCAAACGGAACCACCGACTTTCTAGATTGGTCGGTGCTGTGAGACACTGAAGTTCTAACCCAGACATACAGTCAGACAGCCATAGGAAACCACTGCACAGAAACAGGGTCTCCAGCCCGTCAAGTCAGGGAGGAATTATTTACACAACCTACTCCCATCGACCTCACCCGGACCGTGGCCATCCATATCCCTCTCATCCGTGTACTTCTCCAATCATCTCTTAAACGTTGAAATCGGAATCTCAATTACCATTTGCGTTGGCAGCACTGTCTACACTCTGACCACCCTCTGGGTGAAGAAGTTTGCCCTCATGTTTCCCTTAAATATTTCACATTTCACCATTCACCCATGATCTCCAGTTGTATTCTCGCCCGACATCAGTGGAGAAAGCCTGCTTGCATTTACACTCTCCATCCGCCTCATATTGTTGTATACCTCTATCAAGTCTCCCCTCAGTCTTCTACACCCTCGGGAATAGTGTTAACATAGGTAATCTTTCTTTTTAATTCAAAACATTCAATCTCGGCAATAGCCGTATTTTTTTTCTGCATTCTTGCAAATTTATTTACATCTGCCTTGTAGGTAGTTGAGCAAAACCGCACACAATATTGCAAATTAGGCCCCAATAATGTCTTAAGCAAAATCAACATAACATCGCAACTCCTGTGCTCTGTACTTTGGTCTATGCAGGCAAATGTGCGAAAGGTATTTTTTTTACGACCCTGTCTAACTGAGCGGCAACTTTCATTGAATTACGGACCTGCATTCTCAGATTCGTTTGTTCTATCGTACTCCTCGGTGCTCTATTTCTCATTGTGTCAGACTAACCCTGGCTGGTCCTCCCAACTGCAATATCTAACACTTCTCTGCGTTAAACCAGATCCGCTTTTTTTCAGCCCATTGTTCCAGCTGGTCCAGATCCCTTTTCTGGTACCATGCTCTGGGACTCTTCCTCGCTGTCAACTACACAGGTAATGCTGCTGTCATCGGCAGTTTGCTGATCCAGTTAACGACATCATTATCCAGATCGTTAATATACATGACAAACAACAAACAACGATGACAGCAACGATCCGTGCGGCACTTCACTCGTCACAGGTCCCCAATCAGAGAGACAACCATCCATTACCACACTCTAGCTTCCCCAACGTAGCCAATGGTGACAGTAATTTGCTACCTCATCATGAAAGCCAAGCGACTGAACCTTCTCGAGCATCCTCCCCTACGGAACCTTGAAAAATTCCTTGCTGAAGTCCCTGTAGACGGCATCCACTGACTTGCCTTCAACACCATTCCTGGTAACTACCTCGTAAAGCTCTGTGCGATTGGTTCGGCATGACCTACTACGCACTGGCCCATACTGACAATCGCTAATGTTCCTGTTCGTCCAGATATTTCCCTTCATACCACATGACCAGCGTAGTCTGAACACCGAGGACAATTCATCATTACATAATACTTGGCGAGTCCCTTCCAAGCAAAGATATCGAGATCATTCAGCGGTCGGTACTGATATTTATGGCCAATTGTTTTTTAAAATTTCTCCAGCACTTTATTACCCGACAGATTGAGAGTCGTCGGAAAAGCAAGGCGTCATGGCTTTTAATAATTAATCGACTTACATTTAAAGAATCAGAACCAGATTTAGTATCACAGACATACGTCGCTAAAATGTTAACTTCACGGTAGCAGTACAATAAAATACACGATAAATAAGTATGGAGAAAACAAAACTGAGATACAGGTGGTAGCGGGGAAAAAAAGCTGTTCCTGAATCGCTGAGCCTGAGCTTTCAGGCTTCTGTATCTCCTTCCCGTTGGTAACACTGTGTAGAGGGCACGTCCTGTTAGTGGGCAATGTTAATGATGGACGTCACTTTGACAAGAATCATCCCTTGTAATAATGATCAATGAGATACAGAGAATTTGTATTTACCAACAAGTATCTTTTATCATTTCTACTAAAAGCACGTAGATTTACACACTATCTTCCTGTGTGCACCCTATTGGAAATCCTGACACTCCATTAACAGTCAATCAAGAGAAAAGGTATTATCCGGGAAAAGAGTCTACGCTGGCAAGGCATTCCATAGAAACATAGAAAACATAGAAAATCTACAGCACAATACAGGGCCTTCGGCCCACGAAGTTGTGCCGAACATGTCTCTACCTTAGAAATGACAAGGTTTACCTATAGCCCTCAATTTTTCTAACCTCCATGTACCTATCCAAAAGTCTCTTAAAAAAGACCCAATCGTATCCGCCTCCACCACTGTTGCCGGCAGCCTATTCCACGCACTCACCACTCTCTGAGTAAAAAAACCTACCCCTGACATCTCCTCTGTGCCGACTCCCCAGCACCTTCAACCTTTGTCCTCTTGTGGCAACCATTTCAGCCCTGGGAAAAAAGATTCTTGATATCCACACGACCAATGGCTCTCATCATCTTCCAATCCTCATGTTCCCGATCTCCACGTGTCCGTGTGGTCCTACCTTTCGGCAATGGTTGGTCTCTGGCCGCTGGAGAGTTATCACCCCTGCATATTTGAAGCTCCGGAATCTTATATTGTTCCTCATCAATTGAACCATTGGATCCCCAAACCATTGGCTCACGGTCACCTGACCTACCTGGGTCACCTGGTTACTGATCATTGTACAGAGTTACAACCAACATATTTTACGTGGCTCTGCCCACACCAGCTTTCTGTATTCGTATCTTTTACACCCTGACTAGTCCAAACCAGTTAAATGAGGTAACCCAGACAGAGTCTAACGAGACTGCAGATTGCTTCTTTGATATGTCTGGCATTTTACACAACAAGTAGCTGCTCCTCTGAGCATGGTCTCAGGTTTATTGCTCTGATTAGATTGTCCCAGAGTCAAGAATCAGTTCAGAGTCGACGCCCTTCACATAACAAATGGCGACTTGTTTGAGAATGATCTCAGGTTTAGAAGATCATTACCTGAAGCTTCTTGTGTCCATATACAGTTCCTCTGCTTAAATTATTCCAGTGCAAGAATCAGTTCATAGTCCACAAAATGGGGCAAAACAGAGAGAACTGGTTTGTCTGCTTCCCCTGTCCTTGATCAGACTGTAGTTTCTTCTGGCCAACAGTGTTTTATGAACCATTCAATCTGACACGACTGTATCTTTCTCGGGTCTGCTGTTGTTTGAATGCACCAGGGTGGATGATGGAGGTTTTGCATAAGACTTGATAACTTCAGACTTGTCTGTAATATGCCTTGCATTTTCCATTGATAAAATTGTGTCTCCGTTGTTCTGTGCAGCACTGAGAGAGTTTGTGAATAGGAATGCGAGGGAAAGTCAAGTTCCACCTTTCGAATTATCCTAGTTCCACATTGCAGCACCCGGTTCATTGATGTCCTCCTGAGAATTTGACGTTACTGGTTACGTCACAGCTCAGACGGGACTGTTCCGCCCGTCTGGGACAGGATGGAAGGAAGAGAAGGCTCCTGTTTTGCATGACACCGTGTCCTATATGACACAGTGCTGAAGAATGAGATGAATGGAGGAGAATGGACTGATGATAATTAATAAATTGATATTACAATGTGAGCACATCAGCTGGAGATGATGGGATCCTGGGAACAGTACAGCACAGGAACAAGCCCTTTGACTCACTGCTACTGCGCTGAACAACAAATCGAATGAGATTAAACTCCGATGACTGTACATGACCCATCTCCCTTCATTCACTTCATACTCATGTGCTTTGGCTGAATATTTACCGTTATGGGAAGCTAGAGGTTATAACTCAAAAGACGACAAACCAGTACCATCAGCGCCCATGTTGAAGTAAATATTTGAGGAGGGAAGTGGAAACACTTATGGATTAAACTAAAAGGTGAAGGCTCAGTTACAGACTTCCCCGGAAGGGATCAGGAAGGCTGGTTAGTTCGCCAAACCAGAATCAATCTGGGTGGTGAAAGGGAATCCAGATGTAGAGGTGGGGATGACAGAGAAACCAGAAAACTGTACAGATATAGACTTAGTCATGACTCATTAATAGGGTCGGGAGTTAGCAAAGCTATAAAGAGGCGAGAATTCTGAAGCGTTTGGGAAATATCGAGGGATATAGGCACGGAATGGGATTGTTCTTAATAATGGTATTTTTTTTGTGCCAGAATGTGAAAGAAACCAGGCGATGTATTGTCACCATTACATTTGTGGGTATCAAGGAGCAGGCAGAATTACGGAACAGTTGAAGAATCTGTGTTGGAGGTCGAAATTTTGAGAAGATGTACAATATTATTGTAAGAATTGTTTAATTTGTAATTTATTTTTTATTGAAGTTCATCATTAAACAAACATTTCCATAAGATGTATTTCAGACATTGTACATATAAACCATATAATCATATATATCACAAATCTCCACAAAGTATTTATCTACACGCTGCATCTGAAAAGGAAACAGCATTATGAATGGACAGTGCACCCCGCATACAATCTCTTCTCCCTCCTGCCATTTGGGAGAAGGCTCCGAAGCATTCGGGCTCTCACGACCAGACTATATAACAGTTTCTTCCTCCAAGCTATCAGACTCCTCATTAACCGAAGCCTGGATTGACACTTTGCCCTACTGTCCTGTTTATTATTTATTGTAATGCTGTTTTGTGCACTTTATGCAGTCCAGTGTAGGTCTGTAATCTAGTATAGCTTTCTCTGTGATTTTTTTTTTATTACGTAGTTCAATCTAGTTTTTTGTACTGTGTCATGTAAACCATGGTCCTGAAAAACGTTGTCTTAATTTTTCTATGCACTGTACCAGCAGTTATGGTCGAATTGACAATAAAAGTTGACTTGACTTGACTTGATCTAAGGTATACACTTATAGAAAAGAGTGGAAAGAAAAAAAAATAAGCAAAAGGAAAGAACTATGTATAGGTAGGGCGTGATCTTTTTTTTTACAACAGATACAGGATCGCAGTAAGATTAACCGTTTACTGTTCACTCTTCCACATTAACGTATGGTGAAAACTGTTGATAAAACAATACAAGATTTGTATAGTATTTGTTTCCTTCTTGATATCACAGTTACATCGTAAATACTTACAAAGGTAAACTACAACAACTACATTTCAGTGAAAAGGCGGCATCATCAGGTGTTTCAAGTGCTGCAATGACAACTCGATCCAGCATGAAGTCGTTGCCATCCAGCGACAGGGGCAGTAGGGCATCATCAAGTAAGGCCGCCCATGCAAGAGCTAAAGTAGAATCCGCCAAGGTGCGAGTGCTCTACGCCAAACAAGAAGCAAAACTGAAGATGGAAGCGGCTGCCAGAGAAGCCGAAAACCAGAAGGAAAAGGCCGCCAGAGAAGCCGCAAACCAGTTGGAAAGGGTAAGGATAGCGTCAGAGTTAGAACTGCTGACGCTACGCCGAGAAGCCGAAGCTGCCAGGGTGGAAGCAGAGTTAATAGAAGATGCTGAAGAAATGCATGATCCGGTTGATGTAAAATCTACTTCAGAAAAGATTAGATTGGAACGCACAAGCGACTATGTCCGATCTCAAATAGACTGGAAGATTCGTTCTTCCTCTCCATACTTATTTGATAATGTCCCTTTTCACGAGGAGTCTCAGAGAGGCCCGATTGCATCACATCCATCCGAGGAAGACAATTTACCCTCGCAACTCCGCGATGAATTCAAGAATGAAAGGGCTGATGACAAATACTTCTCGACACCAAACTTACCAGATTTGGCGAGAAGAGAGGCACAGGCCGAATTCAGAACAGCAAATTGCATAACAGATGTACGCCCTCAGTCATATACCCGCCGACATATTCCCTCAGCCCGCATGCCACTTGCAGTTGAACCCATGGCACAGTATTTAGCACGACGGGATCTCGTCACTTCAGGACTATACCAGATTGACGATAAACCTGAAAATTACCGTGCATGGTACTCCACATTCACCAACGCTGTCGACGGAGTCCAGCTCAGGGCAACCCAAGAGTTGGATCTTATGGCGAAATGGCTGGGAAAAGAATCATGCGAACAGGTGAGACGCATACGTTCAGTGTACATCAACAACCCCAAGCGAGCCTTAAGCAAAGCATGGGAGAGACTTCGGGAGGGCTATGCGGCCCGCGAAATTATCGAAGCGGCGCTATACCGACGTCTGGAAAATTTTCCTAAGGTGTCAGCCAAGGACCACACTAAGTTAAGAGAGCTCGGAGATTTACTCATGGAGATTCAAGGCGCCAAAGAAGATGGCTACTCAACTGGTCTAGTATACCTAGATACTCCACACGGGATTAGACAAATCTTGGACAAACTTCCATTTGGGTTTCAGGACAGGTGGGTGTCTGTTGCCTCAGAGTTCAAGGAAGACCACAGAGGTCGATTTCCTCCTTTTGAGTACTTCACTAGGTTTGTGTGTAAGGAGGCGAAGAAGCGAAACGACCCTAGCCTCATGGGTCCAAGAAGCAGTACAATTTACACCAAGTCAGATAAATCCTCTTCGAATAATTTCAACATTAATAAACCCGTCTCAGTGCTTAAGACTGAAGCCTTTACAACTGACAACGACCCTAGCAAGAATTGTCCATTGCATAACAAACCCCACCCCCTCAAAAATGCAGAACGTTTAGGGAAAAACCACTTGACGAGAGGTTGGCCCTTCTCAAGGAGAAAAATATATGTTTTAAATGCTGTTCCTTGACCTCTCCCTTTGGTAGAGATTGTACGACTACCGTGAAGTGCCCGGAATGTAAAAGTACTAATCACCATGGGGCCATGCATCCCGGCCCTTTATCGCAAACCGACAAAGCTCCTTCACCCCCACAACAGGACGGCGGGGAGGGAGAGGCTCACTCCAGGACAACTGTTGTCAGTTCGAGCTGCACAGAAGTTTGCGGTCAAAGTCAGTCAAGCCGTTCTTGTTCAAAGGTCTGTCTCACTAAGGTATACCCTAAGGGAGTCAAAGACAAGGCCATCAAAACTTACGTCATTCTGGAGGATCAGAGCAATCGCTCACTAGTCAGACCAGAGTTCTTTAACTTGTTCAACTTTGAGAGTGAGCAGTTCTCATACTACCTTAGAACTTGCTCGGGCAGCGTGGAAACTTTTGGAAGGAAGGCAGAAGGCTTCCAGATCGATTCCCTGGATGGTAAAGTCGTCATCTGTCTCCCTCCACTCTTAGAGTGCAATGAAATCTTGAATAACCGCGCTGAGATCCCGACGCCAAGTGCGGTGCTACTCCAGGCACATCTCCACCACATCGCCAAACACATCCCAGAGCTGGATCCAAAAGCAGAAATACTCCTGCTATTAGGAAGAGATGCTCTCCGGGTGCACAAGGTTAGGCAGTAGGTCAATGGACCACACGACGCCCGCTTTGCGCAACGCCTGGATCTGGGCTGGGTGGTGATAGGAGAGGTGTGCCCTGGCCATGTACACAAACCGACGGTTAGCACACTCAAGACCAATGTGTTAGAGAGTGGCCGCCATTCAATTTTTCAACCCCGCACAAGTGTCATGTGTATTAAGGAAGCACGACAAGGCTTTAACAAATGTAAAGTAACTGACGAGACGCTGGGTCAGTCAGTCTTCGCTCAAACTGAGCATGATAATAAACTTGCTCAATCAGCTCAAGATGCCATTTTCTTAAAAACAAATGACACCAAGGTCTTCAGAGAGGAAGCAACTAATTGGGTCGCCCCACCACCTTTCAGAGAACCACGCCAGTGCTTGCCAAACAACAAAGAGCAGGCAGTCAATCGGTTCACGTCTTTGCAAAAAACCCTGAAAAGGAAACCTGAGATGCAGCAACGCACCCGATTGACCCACGAGGTACTGTGCACACTAATGGCAGAGGTCACAGCCATTATAAATGCACGACCACTCCTACCCGTGTCTTCTGACCCGGAAAACCCCTTCATACTCTCGCCATCAATGCTCCCTACACAGAAGGCAGGAGCTCCCCCTCCACCAGGGGACTTCTCTGATAAGGATTTGTACACAAAGCAATGGAGACATGTCCAGGCTCTGGCAAATCGGTTCTGGTTTCGTTGGAGACAGGAATATCTACCTTTGTTGCAACACGGACAAAAGTGGACAGAACCCTGCAGGAATCTTCAAGTTGGAGATTCAGTCCTGCTCATGGACAAGCAAATCGCCCGCAACAACTGGTCAATGGCCAGAATCACGCCACATTCCCTAGTAGGGATGGACATGTCAGGAAGTTTGAGTTGAAAACTACCGACCAAGGTGATGTGAAAATTTACCAAAGGCCAGTTACAGAAGTCATTCTACTTCTACCTAAGGACTGATTTAGAGACTGAAGTTTTGTATTATGTTCGTTGTGACCTTACGAAGGTCAAGCGGGGAGTGTGTTGCCTTTATGGCATTCGTTTAGTTTATAATATTTTCGCTTTAGTAATTCGTTTGTTAGCATTTTTTAGTTAAAGTTAGGATTGTTTAAAATAAATTCGTTGTCTGTGATATATCGCGGCATGCGATGACGTCACACCCGGTTTCGCCGCGTCTTGTGGGAAAATACCGGTTCGGAGACACGGGAAGGAGGGGGCTCACATGTGTAGGATCAGCGCAAGAAAAGTTGTCTTCTACGCATTAGAAACATAGTGAAGCAACGCCGTAATTTCATGAGATAATAGATATGTTGAATTAAAATGTTAACGCTGATCCTGTTAAAAGTAATGACGGTTGATAAGGTTTATGTTTTCGTTAGCTAAAGAATTGCGGATAGTTTGTGTTGAAGTGTATTTAAAGCAGTCAATGGCGTAGGTAGATTCTGACTGTATGCTGCATTTTAATGTAATGTAGTTGTAGTTTACCTTTGCAAGTATTTACGATGTAAATGTGGTATCAAGAAGGAAACACATACTGTACAAATCTTGTATTGTTTTATCGACAGTTTTCACCATACGTTAATGCGGAAGAGTGAACAGTAAACGGTTAATCTTACTGCGATCCTGTTTTCATTTTACCTCGGTGTTTAGTTCAGCGTTCTCTTACACCTGAGCGAGAACACTACAATGAGGCATTATATAGTTAAGCCATTTTTCCCAGTATGAATCAAATTGTTCCAGCTTATGATTAACAGATGCTGTTCTCTTCTCCATTTTGTAAATGTCCATTGTAATTTCCATCCATGCATTTAAAGTTGGGCTCTCCTGTGATAACCATTTCCTAGCAAGAGTCTTTTTAACCAGCCACCAACATTATATTCATTAAATATTTATCTGTTTTCAACCATTCTTCCGCTATGTACAGAAAATATATGGTCTTACTCTCTAAGGGTATTTCACATTTAAAGATGTC
Organism: Hemitrygon akajei; assembly: GCF_048418815.1. Classification (NCBI taxonomy): domain Eukaryota; kingdom Metazoa; phylum Chordata; class Chondrichthyes; order Myliobatiformes; family Dasyatidae; genus Hemitrygon; species Hemitrygon akajei. The sequence goes on from NW_027331988.1 coordinate 542,529, forward strand.
TTGTAGGGCATCGTGTATCCCCATCCAATAGTCTTTGATAACGGGGCAGTGCCAAAAAATATGATAATGATTTGCATTTTGATTTTCACAATTTCTCCAGCAAACAGGGAGGTTACTATCATAATGGTATTTCTGAGAGGGTGTAATAAAATATCGTATCAAGTTTTTCCATCCGAACTCCCTCCATTTCTGTGAACTGGTACACTTCCATTGATACCTCCATATTGTTGTCCATTCTTCCTCAGATGTAATTATCCCTCCTTCCTTCTCCCATTTTGTTTTAACGTATGAAGTCAAATGTGTTTTGAGATTTAACAACCCCTTATACATGCTTGAAATGATTCTACTACCATTATCTGAATTATATGCTTTTCTAAAGAGTTCAATCAAGCATGGTTACATTTTTAAGCGTCTTATTAACATATTGTCGCATCTGTAAATACCGATAAAAATCTTGTTTTTCTAATGTATTTCTCATTAAGCATTTCAAAACTGAACAGTGTTCCTTCTTTCATTATGTTGCAAAGAACTGTTATTCCTTTAGCTGTCCAGTCCTTAAATCTAGCATTCAGTTTATTCGGTGTAAAATCCAAGTCATAGGCACACCAGTTAAGAATTGCAATATCTCCCTTTAGATTATATTCTTTTATAGCAGTTTTCCATATTTTAAGAGTCAATTTCACCCATGGGTTATCAATAGCATTTACGTACCTTTGCAGGTTGTTATCAGCCAAAATTGCTTGTATGGGGAGGGGAAGTACCCGCTCCTCCATGATTTTCCTCTGAGCGTCAGATGATGGGTTGCACCAACATATCACAGCTCTCAACTGTGCTGCAAAATAATAACCTCTAAGAGAAGGCAAGCCCCATCCCCCCTTTTCCTATGCTAATTGCAAAGTTTTGAGACGAGCTCTAGGCCGTTTACCCTGCCAAATATATCTTCATAGCGTCTTGTTCCATTCATTGAATTGATTTTGATTAATCTCTATTATATAATTTGATTAATCTCTGAAAGAGATATAACAGTCTGGGCAGTATATTCATTTTAATAGACTCAATCCTTGAACTGAGACTAAGAAAAGGAATCAGGCTCCATCTTGCCACATCGTCCTTATTTTTCTTTTTTATATAAAGGCTGATAGTTACATTGTGATCATTTTGCCAAATCTTTTGGCATAATGATGCCCACATATTTGAAAGACTTTGTGTGCCATGCCCAGGGGTATCGAATTTTACTTTCTCTTAGTGGGCTATAGCAATATGAAAGTAATTGGGTTTTATCTGTGCTGATCTAACCCAGATAAATCGGCTCGAGAAGCAGTTTTAAGACACGTCCCGTAGAATGACCACGTGTTGATTTGCAGGTTTATTTTGTTGGATATTCGCATCCATCCCCTGGAGGACTGAAATATATCCTCGAGATAGTGGATGCGGTCACCAAGTGGAGAGAGGCTTCCACAACTAGACAATGAAAAGTGTTGACGTCACAGCCAAGATTTACCCGTCTTTACCCGTTGGGCATTGCCAAGGACTCTAGAATCAGATCACGGTCCCCGCTACACTGTACAGGTGATACAATATCTAATGAAACTGTTTGGGGGTAAAAATAGAGGTTCCATATCCCCTATCGACCACAATGCAGTGCGATTGTTGAATGGATGAACTGGACTTTAACAACAATGTTGTCCGAAATGACTAAACGGCTCATGGGTCACTGTCTTACTCTATGTTCTTATGATAGTGTTCACCACAAAAGCATTCTCTCCTGCATTTATACGTTTTAAGTTGACAATTGGGAGAAAAAAAATGAAAGTGTTCGTATTCTTTCTTGGCTAGATTTATCACAGGCCGAGTCTGATGGCACTGAAAAGGACGAATGCAAGCAGCAATTAATTGACTCTATTAAGGAGGCCCATTATGATGCCGCCCATAGTACGTGACGGAAGAAGCGGCAGAGCGAAGCTTGTTTCGAGGTTCGAGCAAAACCGCGGGCGTTTAAAATAGGACTGAAGGTTATGATGTCACTACATCAGCCGAGACCCTTTACACCTTCCAGATTTGTCATCACAGAGTCAGTCCATCAGTATATCGAATTCAGAATGCTCCAAGCAAGTTGGGTTGGTATCATATCAATAAACTCAAACCTTTAGAGATAGTCATTGTCCTCTAGTAGCTGAGTTCCAGAAAATATATTGCCAATGGGGTGCCCTGGACCGAGATAAGATGCTCCTCTTAGATTTATGTTTCGACGATGACGTGGATGAAGGAGCAGTTGCTTCTTCAATGAGTTGGGCAACCACTTCCCGTTTGTACCCTGAGGATGAGGATAGGTCACATCTTTGTACTCGCCCGATTCAAAATGGATAGAGGCTTTCCCAAATAGATAATGAAAACCGCTGACGTTTCAGCCACGATTTTGTTTTTGAAAGAGTTTTTACCCGATGGCGATTGACAAGCACTTTAGAATCAGTCATGGTCGCCGCTGCACCGCACATGTGATACAAAATGTAATGAAACTGTTTGGGAGAAAACACAGTTGGTATCGCTTATCGACCACAATACAGTGCAATTGCTGAATGGATGAACACAACGTTAATGACAATGTTAGTTAGAATGAAAGGGTTAGAATCCTTGTTTAGGCTAGATTTATCATCAGCCGAGTGTGGTGGCATTGGGTAGAACAAATGCAAGCAGCAATTAATTGACTCTATTTAGGAGGCCCATTCTGCTGCCACCTATAACAGGAGACGGAAGAAACAGAAGAGCAAAGCTTATTTCGAGGTGCGAACAAAACCGCGGGTGTTGGAAATAGGACAGAAGGTTATCATGTTTCTAAATCAGCCAAGCCACTTTACAGCTTCGCGATTTGTAGGGACATATGATATCGCTGACAGAACCGGTAGATGAGTATATCGAATTCAGACTGCTACAAATAAGTTGGGTTGGTATCATGTTAACGACCTCAAACCCCTTGGAGATAGTCAAAGCCCTCTCGTAGCTAAGTTCTAGAAAACCTATTGTCAATTGGATGCTATGGACCGAGATGAGTGATCCTCTTAGATTTATGTTTCAGGCAATCGACGGTGATGGGGATGAAGGAGCAATTGCCCCCTCAGTGACTTGGGCAACTACTTCCAGATTGCTCCCGTAGGATGAGGATAGGTCACATCTTTGCACTCGCCCGAGCTAAGGTGGAGTCAATGGAAGAGAGAAACAGATGGGAGAACGTGTTTGTTGTGTGGTCTACTGGAAATAAAGTGGGGGATAATTGATATGATATGAATGGATTTTAACAAGGCGTTAAGGTTAGTCATGGTAGGACCATCCAGAACGTCAGAAGGTTTCGTATCCATGGAAAATTAGCTGCCAGATTCAGAAATGACGCCCACAGAAGGCAGAGGATAGTTGTGGATGGAGCGTTTTCTCTCTGGATGTTGGTGACAGGTGTCCTGAAGAGATCTGTCTGAGACCCAGGGTTTTTTTTTGTGTGTTTTTATGTGGAAGGATGGTTTATTGTATTTCCAGTGATGTGAAAGTTGGTGGGATTATGGATAGTATAGAAGGTTGTCACAGATTATAACAGGACAGTGACAGGACGCAGAGCAGCGCTGAGTAGTTACAGATGGAGTTCAACCCGGAAGGTTACGGAGTGATCCATTTTGGGAGGAAGAATTTGAAGGGACAGGTGATACTTTCTTGAGCCAATCGAGGGCCGCACATTAGTACGAGTTCAGCAATGGAAACGGAGTGATGAGACTCTCTCCAATAAGTCGAGGGCTGCTCATCGCTACGAGTATCACAACCGCCACGGAGCGGTGCACTGCAGAAGGAAGTGTGATTGACAGGGAGCTTGACCACATCCGCTGTTCTGCATATAATCATAGTGACGCTCGAAAGGCAATATACCTGACAGTAAATCAGGAGACAAAAATACAACTTCGTGGAAAATGACAGAACAGCCTGAAAACCTGCGGATTGTTCATAGATTTTACTTACTGTATTTACTGAAACAGAGAATGGATGGAAAATTTGCGGGAGAATAGCGGCAGGTTTGAGAATATCTTTAAGGTTAAATAGACTGCATGGCACGTCACGGGTGTGAGGTGATCAAGTCATTCACTGGCAGAGATCAGGTTCCTACCAAACGACCCATGTGTGCGCTGGAAAACATTGTTCTTCAAACTGTCCACAGCCCTCGCTAATTTCCCGAGGACACACTCCCCTTTTGATCACAGGTCTCTGGAATATCGCTGTGCATCTTTACAGTGTTTGCAGGTATACGTGCAGTGTATTTTATTTTATGTCAGCTGTAACTGTGATTTCCAACACACAAACAGACCGAAATGACTGGAACGAACGAAAGAAAAGAACAAAGGAATGTTCCCCTTTAATAAGGAAGTGTTGTTCATTTCACCCGCCAGAACAAACTCCTTCACTCAATTTCAGAAGCGAATGTGCACGGTCAAATATTACAAAATAAATCAACTTCAAGATGAATGCCTGTTTTAAAGCAATAATGATATAAAAAATGCCATTTAAATAGCTGAAGCCAGGTATCATGCAAAATAATATGGAAAAAGTCACATTCTATTTTGTTTTACAGTAATGGACTCTATTGAGGAGTCAAATTCATGACACGGGGACAGAGTGAGTATAAATAGTTTAAGATAAGTGTTTGTGCAGTTGGTTTTCACTAATGTCCCTGACGTGATCGCCACGCTAATTGCCTCAGTAGAATTGCTCTCACCTCAATAAAAGTCTGCTAAACCGATCACCAGTCCATCTGAGCAGCTGAAACGCTCCGTACAACTGAACGCTGCTTCTGACGGAATATGGGATATCCGGCGATTTACTACATTGCGGCCATTTTCTATCCCACATTTGTAGCAGTTGGTGTCCCCGGTAAGATGCCGGAGCTGGTTACTTTTTGTATGGTGCCGTCGTTACTCTGCTGCGGTATCCGCACTGTTACTGAGCACAGATGCTACCCTCGGCTGAAAATGGAGGACTCAGGCATCTAATGGTTTTATTTCTATTTTCCATACTTTGATCGCAGAGTTTTCTTCTTTTCTCAATTAAGTTGGTCCCGATATTGTCACTGTTTCATAATATCACCTCGTTAGGTTTTCGGAAGTGATGCTGGTCACTGCTTTTCAAGGTCCGTGTCTCTATCAGTGCAGACACTTCGACTTATAACAACGTGGCAGCTTATTTAAATGACGGTCCAGTCTATTTTCGACACGTAGGTCTGTTCTTGAAATGATAACTTGTGCTTTGTATCTTTAGATTCCACTTTGTCACGGCTGCAAACAATCCCTTCAGTTCTTTCACCACTAGTAATGGAAATGGTTTTGCTAACAGGAGTGATCGAGTGCCCACCGGTACGTGAGTCCTGGAACTTGGATGCCTTGTTCAAAACTGTCGGAAGGTCGCCAATCCACTGAGACTGACATCCGTCATTGTCCTCCAGCCGGAGCGCAGCGACGGAGACCTCACACACTGGATTTCCTCTTTCCACTTCCAAATAGACCATACCCTGCATAGCATCGGTAGAATGGGGGCATTCAGGGAGCTGACCGTATTTCTATTTTGTTTCCAAATTTCTTGCAGTTAATTTAATGGCGATTGTGATCCTCTCTCGGGGAAAATGCGGACTCTCCAAATGCATCACCCGTTACCTGGTTGGAATGGCAACAGCGGATCTGATGGTGGTTATCGTTGCTGCTTTAGTGGAACAGACCAACAATATCTACATTTATTCTAGATCCCTGCTCATCACTCCTGTATGCGCTCTGACACTTGTATTTCGGGTCGTGACGCAGGACTGTTCTGTTTGGTTCACGGTCAGTTTTACCTTCGATCGCTTCATCGCCATATGCTGCCGAAAGCTGCGGGAGCGATACTGCACCGAGAGAACAGCAACGGTGGTTATCGTGACCGTGGTTATAGTGAGCTGCGGGACAGGTGTCCCGTTTTACTTTGCCCTTGAACCTTACGTCATCATTGACAACAAGCCATGGCGGTGCACCGCCACATATGAATACGTTACTTCACCCGTGTGGAGAGGATACCAATTACTGATCAGTATTTTAACACCATTGCTACCAATCGGCTTAATCCTGGTGTTTAACGGGTTAACCGTAAGACATATCGTTGTGGCAAATAGAGTCCGCAGAAAGCTTCGGCATAGCAGCGACAATCAGAAAGATGCCGAGGTGGAAAAACGCAGAAAATCGATGATTTTGCTGTTTTCTATATCAGCTAATTTCATATTATTTTGGATGCCCCATGTAGCCCATTCCCTGAAATGGCAAATGCAAAACAATTATTACCAGGACAGATATTTGAGTTCCCCGGTATACATCCTACAACAATTTGGGTTCCTGTTACAAATTCTCAGCATGTGCACCAATACTTGTATCTATACACTGACACAGAGGAAATTCAGAGAAGAGTTGAGAAATGGAATGAAGTATGTGTTGACATTAAATGGTCATCTGTGTAGATAACGCCCGTGTCCAATTGCAATTCTGCGGAGTTTTCAAATAAAGCCGATTTACAATGAACAGGTTTGGCAAATATGTCATAAATTCGAACAATCATATGCCTGGCCATCCTGAAATTGTAACATTGGCAGAAGATTGCTGACTTCATACAGTTCAGGTAGGTAGCAATAGAAACGCTCAATGCTGCTGGCGTGATTGTTACATTGGTTGAGGTATGCTCCAAACTATCACAGACACTCGACTGTCAAAAGGGCAGGGATGGATTCAGAACTTTCCGGGATTTAGTTGGTTCAAAATGGACAGGTTCGGGTAACAGGGTTTAAAGGGGGCGCAATAGGAAACCACGGATAGTATCGCAGCTGCAGAAAGGGAGGACAACGTGGAGCGTTTGCTTATTAATAGATATTGTGACTAACACACAAACATGAAGCTGATCACTCCGTTTGGAGTATTCTATACAGCCGCCCACCAGATCAACCAAGTAAGTGCTCCGGGAACGGTAAAGATCCGATCGGGAAGCCGATATTTGACATCGGACAGTTATTGGCACGGGTAACTGAAACTTCCAGAATATTCTCTGGCACCTCCCCAGGGTAAAAGGTCTAGGTATGGCATAATTTCTCAGTGGTATCCATGAAGGATTCATCTCACTATATGAAGACAGGCGGACTGGCGAACAGTCCATACCGGATCTAATATTAGAAAAGGAAACGGATCAGGTGACGGATCTCTCGGTGGGACAGCATTTCCGAGCAATGGGGCAGATCTGCCCTCGATTTACCTTGCACATGGATAGGACCAGGGAGCATGGAATGTGTTTAATTGGGGGGCTGCGGTGTATGGTGCTACCTGTCAGGAACATGGGAACGTACATTAGGAAATGATGTACTCTGGGAAATGTGCAACAGATATGTGGAGATTGTTTAGGGAGCACTGACATGGGGTTCAGTAAGGGTTTGTCTCATTGACACAGGGCAAGGATGATAGCATAAAGTAACCCTAGGTGGCAATAAAGTTGGAACAACTCGCCAAGAGGAAGAAAGAAAGGTACTTAAGGTTTCGGGAAAAAGGATCTGGCAGGGTTATGGAAGGTCACAATGCACACAGAAGAGAATTTAGTAATGGATTTAGAACATTTAGAAGGGGCTTTGAGAAAACCTTGGCGAGTTGCATTGTGAAGAACAGGAGGAGACTGGAGACAGTGTATGGCAGATCAGAGGCAAAAGAGGAAAACTTGTGCCTGGAGTCCAAGCTCCTCACTGAATACATTAATGAATGTGAACACAGCGTCAAAAGGCAGATATGCCAGAACATGCCGACGCTGAGAAAGAGGTTGCGCTGGAAACTTGGAAAACATTATGATAGATGATTCCCCGGTGCCGGAATGGATATAGTTCAGCTGATTTGGGAAGGGAAACGAAGATATTGCTGAGATTCCGGACAGGATATTTGTGTTTTCCTTGACCACGGAAGAAGAACTGGAAGATTAGAAGGTGGCAAATGTCAAATTAGAAGGAGATCTAGGCCTCATATGGAGCCAGTAATCATTAATGGAGAATGTGTGGAGCAGGTTAAGACCTACAAGTATCTGGGAGTACAGTTAGACGAGAAGCTAGACTGGACTGCCAACACAGATGCCTTGTGCAGGAAGGCACAGAGTCGACTGTACTTCCTTAGAAGGTTGGCGTCATTCAATGTTTGTAGTGAGATGCTGAAGATGTTCTATAGGGCAGTTGTGGAGAGCGCCCTCTTCTTTGTGGTGGCGTGTTGGGGAGGCAGCATTAAGAAGAGGGACGCCTCACGTCTTAATATGCTGGTAAGGAAGGCGGGCTCTGTTGTGGGCAAAGTACTGGAGAGTATAACATCGGTAGCTGAGCGAAGGGCGCTGAGTAGGCTACGGTCAATTATGGAAAACCCTGAACATCCTCTACATAGCACCATCCAGAGACAGAGAAGCAGTTTCAGCGACAGGCTGCTATCGATGCAATGCTCCTCAGACAGGATGAAGAGGTCAATACTCCCCAATGCCATTAGGCTTTACAATTCAACCGCCAGGAGTAAGATATGTTAAAGTGCCGGGGTTGATTGTATTTAATGTATTTAAGTAAACTACTTAAGAACTTTTTAAAAGCTATTATTAATGCTTTTATTAAAACTTTATTAAAGTTTTGCTACAACAAGTGTATGGGACATTGGAAAAAATGTTGAATTTCCCCATGGGGATGAATAAAGTATCTATCTATCTATCTATCTATCTATCTATCTATCTATCTATCTATCTATCTATCTATCTATCTAACTATGTTATGCAAATCGCTACAATGCATTCATATCTTCAAAATATTTCAGAAAGTGACATGCTCTTATTTGTTCAACGGTTAACAAACAACTGTAATTGCAATCGTAAACAATTTAATGAAGCCTTTCGACTCCAAGACAAAGAGGTGCAGAAGGTAACGGATCGTCCACGAGTTAATATTCAACACAATTAAAACATGACGTCTCCAAACCTCCAATGACTTCCAGGATTACTGACCTCCAATGTCTGACCAAGGATAGGATTCAGATTAAATGACCCTTTGTTGTATAGTACCGAGGCTAATCATCCCTTTTACCTATTAGCACCTCTGTAGCAACAGATCTGTTCACCGTACTGAGACCACTGTCACATCCACCTCCAACCCGGAACTACAGTCTTCATTTGTTTTCTGTATTCTTTCAAACGTATTTACATCCTTCCTGCAGGTAGATGAGCCCAACAGCACACAGTATTCCAAATTAGACAGCAATGTTGTCTTTTTTTTTACGACCCGGACCGTGGCCATCCACAACGTCCAGAGCAAAAGGCCTCAACACGCATTCTAAAGAACTTAGGAGAGTGAGATGTAGAGAGCTGAAGCTAGCATACATCAGCACTTCATAGAATTTCGGAAGGCTATGCAGCCTTCGAATTTCGCATCAGTTCCTGGAAATCACTCTCATCCGTGTATTTCTCCAATCATCTCTTAAACGTTGACATCGGTATCGCAATTACCATTTGTGTTGTCAGCTCTGTTCACACTCTGACCTCCCTCTGGGTGAAAAAGCCTCCCCTCATGTTTCCCTTAAACTTTTCACATTTCACCCTTCACCCATGATCTCCAGTTGTATTCCCGCCCAACATCAGTGGAGAAAGCCCGCTTGCATTTACACTCTCTATACGCCTCATAATGTTTTATACCTCTATCAAATCTCCCCTCAGTCTTCTACCCGCTCGGAAATAAAGGTCTGACGTATGTAACTTTTCCTTTTAATTCAAAACATTCAGTCCCGGCAATGGCCATGTAACTTTTTTTTCCTGCATTCTTTCAAACTTATTTGCATCTTTCCTGCAGGCAGTTGAGCCCAACCGTAAACAATATTCCAAATTAAGCCCCAATAAAGCCTTAAACGACAGCAACGTAAGATCCAAACTCCTGTACTCCGTACTTTGGTCCAGGAAGGCCAATGTGCGAAAAGTTCACGGCGCTCTCTAACAGTGCCACAAATTTCATTGAGTTATGGACCTGCATTCCCAGATTCGTTTGTTCTATCGTACTCCTCAGTGCCCTATTTCTCATTGTGTCAGACCAACACCGAGGACAATTCCTCCTTACGTAGAACTTGACGAGTCCCTTCCAGGCAAAACTATCATTGTCATCCTGTTGCTGTCACTGATATTTATGGCCTATTGTTAAATGATCCTGCAATATTATCAGGCGCATTGACAGTAGTCTAGAAACGATGGTGTCTTAGCTTCAAATAAATAATCGACTGGACTTAAACAGTGAGATGCGGTACAGTAGATAGAACATAGAACATAGAATATTACAGCAAAGTACAACCCTTCGTCTCACTTTCAACTAATTCAAGCTGACACATCCCCGCTGCAAGTGAATCAGAATTAGAAACAAATTTAATATCACAGGCATACGTCGTGAAATTTGTTAACTTTACGGTAGCGGTACAATTAATCTCCCTCCCGGTGGTAACACTGTGTAGAGGGCGTGTCCTGTTGGTGGGCAACTTTAATGATGGACGCCACTGTTACAAAAATCATCCCTGTAATAATGATAAGTGATGTACAGAGAATCTGCACTTATCAGCAAGTAAATGTTATTATTTGAACTATAAAACACGAAGGTTCAGACGCCATCTTCACTCCACGACACTCCATGAGCAGTCAATGAACAGAAAAGTCATTACCCGGGAACGGATTCGAGGCTGGCAAGAGAGATGGACTCGGGAGAAAGAGACGGGGACAGCGACTGGTGAGGTAGCGAGAGAAAGAGGAGAGCAGGGAAAGACCCTAGGGAAGGAGGCCGGGGAGGTCGAGGTATCTGGTGTGGAGAGAGATCGGGGTTTCGACAGTGACATTAGATGGGGAGAGAGATCAGAGTCGGGAGTTTGGTGTCGGTAGAAAGCGGGAGAGGTATAGCCAGGAGAGAGAAACGCGACAGAGAGGGGGACGGAGCAGAGACCGGAGGCCAATAGAGTGACTGGATGAGAAACAGACTGGCGGAGTGAAAGTCCAGAGGAGGGCGAAGAGTTGGGGTAGGTAGAGAGAGAGAGAGAGAGGCAAAGAAAGAGAGGCCGCCGCTACGGAGAGATCGGATAGAAATAATGTGAGAGACGGGTGGGGGGAGAAAGAGACTGGGGAATGTAGAGAGACGGCGGCGAGTGTCTGAGATTAGAAGGACGGTGGGGGGGGGGGGGAGGGAGAAGAGAGATGCAGCCGAGATTCTAGGAGAGGAGAACGGCAGAGGGAGAGAGAAACTGAGAGAGACAGAGTGGGGCGGGGTAAGGGGAGAATTGTATGACAGAGCTAGTGTAGAGAGATGAGGCAGAGACTTGGGACGAAATGACTGAGGGGAGAGTCTGGGAGAGAGACAGGTGAAGTAGAGAGAGATCGAGGGGGAGGGGGCCGGGGAAGTCGAGAGTTCTGGGGTGAGGATAGATATTTGGGAATCGGGGTGTGGAGGGAGTTTGGAAGAGAACTCAGAAGGGGAGATTCCGAGACGCGGCTGTGTGATGGGTAGAGAAGGAGTGACGGCATGCAGAGAGAGAAACTCGTGGGAGGGAGCCAGGATTGGGGAGTCAATGGAGAGAGAGAGAGAGAGGCGGGTTTAGGTACTGGTGGCCGGTGGGATTGGGGAGTCAATGGAGGGAGAAAGAGGCGGGTTTAGGTACTGGTGGCCGGTGGAGTTGGGGAGACGGGTGAATACAGGGAAACGGGAGATTATAAGAGCTGGGGAGGGAAACAGACACTGGGGTTGGGAGAGAGAGAGAGAGAGAGAGAGAGAGAGAGAGAGAGAGAGAGAGAGAGAGAGAGAGAGAGAGAGAGAGAGAGAGAGAGAGAGAGAGAGAGAGAGAGAGAGAGAGAGAGAGAGAGAGAGAGAGAGAGAGAGAGAGAGAGAGAGACTGGGATGAGGTAGGGAAGTGTGAGTCAGAGAATACTGTCCATAAATACACTGAGAGATTAGAGGACTTTCCTACCTGCGAGGCATTCTGGGATTAGAGAGCTTACATTCTATAGTCCCTCTGAAACAAGCAACCCGTGCCATCTCTCTGACCTCTCCCACTCCGCCTGTTTGACCCGAGCCCTTCCCACACCGCATCCGCGATCTCACTTTCTTCAACCGGTCTTCGCGATATTCATCCTCCCTCCCCGTCTCTGTGACCACAAATCACTGCTGTTGTAACGAAAGCGCAGTGTGGTATCATGAAACTCTCATACAGAGTCATGTTAGTAACGGAACACTCTGGGCAATTTCTAGCGTTGGAGGCAGGAACCGAACCCACCCGGGAAGAAAAATACGGAGACTCGAAAGCCGGCGCGGAGACAGCGCCTAGTACGCGCAAGAGGTCCAATCGACAATGGCGGTTCAACTCTGATTTGCTTCAGGATTTAAATTTTGTTAATTTCATTAAAGAACCGATTGTATTTTTCTTTTCAACTAACTCAACGGAAGAAATTTCCGGTGGAACATTATGGGATACCTTTAAACTATATAGCCGTGGGCAAATTCTTTCATACTCTGCAGGAAGAAAGCAGAGGGTGGTAGTGGAAGGAAAGTATTCTGCCTGGAGGTCGGTGACTAGTGGAGTGCCGCAAGGATCTGTCCTAGGATGCCTGCTGTTTGTGATTATTATAAATGGCCTGGATGAAGAGGTGGAAGGAAGTTTGCAAATAACACGAAGATTGGAGGAGTTGTAGGTGGAGCTGTAGGTTATCGAAGGTTACAGGATGCAGAATTGGTTGAAAAGTGGCAGATGGAGATCAATCCGGGGAAGTGTGAGGTGATGTATTTTGGAAGGACAAACCTGAAGGCTGAGTGCAGGGTTATTGGTCGGTTACTTAAGAGTGTGGATGAACAGAGGGAATTTGGGGTTGAAATCCATATATTCCTCAATGTCGCTGCACAGGTTGATAGGATAGATAAGAAGGCCTATGGGATAATAGGGGGATTGAGTTCAAGGGTAGTGAGGACATGTTGCAAATCTACAAACCTCTGGCGAGAGCACACTTACAGTATTGTGTTCAGCTCTGGTCACCTCATTATAGGAAGGATGTGGAAGCTATGGAGACAGTACAGAGAAGATTTACCAGGATGTTGTCTGGATTTGAAATCAAGTCTTATGAGACAAGGTTAGCAGAGCTGGGACTTTTCACTTTGGTGCGTAGAAGAATGAGAGGGGACTTGCTAGAGGTCTACAAGACTATGAGAGGTATAGATCAGATGGATAGTCAGTTCCTGTTCCCCAGGGCACGAATAGCAAACACCAGAGGTCATAGGTACAAGGTTAAGGGAGGGAAGCTTAGGGGAGACATCAGGGGTAAGTTTATTACACAGAGGTTTGTGAGTGCCTGGAATGACTTGCCAGGGATGTTGGCGGAGGCTAAAACATTAGGGGTATTTAAGAGCCCCTTGGACAGGCACATGAATGAAAGAAATATAGAAGGTTACGGGGTAGTGTGTGTTTAGTACATTTTTAAAGGAATATATGGGTCGGCTGAAGGGCTTGTACTGTGCTGTAGTATTCGAGTGTCTAGTGTCTAGAAGTCCCACTCATAGCAGATAATTCAAAGGTTAATTTATTATCAAAGCATGTATCCATATACAACTCTGATTTTTTTCTCCTCCAGACAGCCATGAAACAGAGAAAGAAGATGAACGCCGTTCAGAGAGAAACATAAAATCCACACCCCCCCCCCCCACACACACACACATAAATAGAATGGCAACCCGATCGTCAACCTCAAAAAACTCCTCTCCCCGCACAAAACGCAACAAGAACATCAACACCCCCTCTCCCCCAAAATAAAACCTAACGCCGCACAAATGTGGAGTTGGTGTCACCAGTGTAGAGGAGGCTGCATCGAATTAGGCGACCACAGGCGGATTCGCAACTGAATTGTTGCCTCATCTGGAAGGATGTTTCGAGAATGGAGAGATTTCAGCCGTCCGGCTCTTTCACTGTGACATCCCGAACACCAAACTAAATCCATCCAACCAAGTCTGGGCGAGGTTTTATGACCAATAAACTTAATTCCTTTCTGCGCTCAGCTGTCCAAAAGATTCACTGACTCTGAGAGGAAGGGGTATCTATGGTCCACACTGTCAGGCTGTTGAGTTTACCAGGAGACAAAGACTGCAGGGACGAGAGGTTTTCTGTTGACTAATACACTGTGTGTGGACCCGCTGCCAATTCTGGTGTTGTGACCCGAATCGAGACAAACACCACGCTGCCCACTCCACCAACAACACGGCACAACCGGACACATAACATGGGACTTTACATCCCACAACACTGGAATCAGTGATGAAATCCGTGATTAATGTCGTTGTCCCACTGAAATCATAAGAATCGTCCATTCAGGTGTTTTTAAATACGAGCTCTCTCCCACAAGTGGCGTCACCCACACACTGCCGTCAACAGAGGATTCTGGAGCTGAGCTATCCCATTGGTGCGAAGTGATGTCAATCACTGGTTACACACAATAGCGGATGGAGAGCATCCAAGAGGGCGGTAACCCCGCTCCCTCAGCGAGCACCCCGTCAAAGCGGAGCCAGCCCCCAAGGAAATGTCCCTCTTTTTGATTTATTTCCATTTCCCTCCGAGGGAATTTTCGGCGCTTCTGAAGTGTCTACTGCGGCCGGAGTCTGATGTATCGCTGAGAGTTTGAAGGAAACCGCTCGGCCTATCAGCTTGAATCAACTCCCGGGGGAGTTAGAGATCCCGGCAGAAGACGGAGTGGAGGAGGATTTTATTGAAAGGATACTGGTGGTGTGAGAAGGAGCAAATACGATATTTGTCCCGGTGGTTATAGGAGGGGTTCAGCTGTGGAAATGTCTGAGACCACTGTGGTGCTGAGTTGGAGGACAAACACCGAAAGACTGTTGACCTCCAAGTCGGGCCAATGGTCTGGAAAAAGTGGGGATAGGAGTGGTGTTGGGGGGCAATGATGGACTGGCCCGGGATCTTATTGAATGACAGTACAGGTTGGAAGTGCCGACTGACGTGCTCCTGTTCCTGTTGTCTCTGTGTTTAAGGAGATGGAATAACCAAATCCTTCCTGGGTCTGCAAGATGTTTCAGTGTGTGTTGTAAGGACCGGTGGTTGGAGCCCAGTTTTTCCCAAACTGTATCAGCAATCTGACCGAGGGACCAAATCCAACATTTCTAAGTCTGTTGTAGAACGAAAGTATATTTATATACTGATAATGACACAAATGTATATTAAGATATTGTTAAGGACATAAAACTTATATCTCTACATTGTTAATGAGATTTCTAAGTCTGTTATTGATACATAATATATATATTATATCATTGCATACAACCTGTATTTAAAAACATAAAACACATTTCGATATTGTTAATGCCAGAGAATCGTATAATTTGTGTTCCGTGTGTTATCTGAATGTACTTGCCTGTGATGCTGCCACAGGTCAGTGTTTCTCTGTACCTGTACCTTCCCGTACTTGTGCACTTGGTTATGAATTCCACAGGACCCCGCAAAACTCAGTGAGATTTGATTATCATCTTGTCATCTGAGTGGGAGAAATGTAAAGAGACAGTACACTGTTAAATACAAGAACCTGAACATTGTTGATGAGCAGAGGGATCCTGGAGTCCAAGTTCCCCGCTGCCTGAGAGAGACTACTCAGATCGACAGAGTGGTTAAGAACGCAAATGGCATGCTTACCTTTACAATCAAGGCGTTCATTTCAAATGTCAGGAAGTTATGTTAAAGATCGAGTTAGGCCACATCTGGAGTATTTCACACAGTTCTTGTAGCCTCAATCTGGGAAGAATGTCGAGGCTTTGGAGCGAGTGCAGACGAGCTTTACCAGGAAATTTCCTGGATTACAAGGCATGCATAATTTCAAAGGACATATGGAAAAGTTTACTTTGGTTCGTTCTAGCTTTTTCACTTTAGGATCATTTATATCATAGTATGCACTGTAAATTCAGTCTATTTCTGTAGGACCATCAGTGATTGTCCTTGATGTGTTCTTCCACCAAGTTCTATCTGCTCATTCGGTGCCATATTGTTCATTTTATACCTGTATCTTATCAATAATTATATATCAGCAATCTTTCTCCTACTCTCACCTCATTG
Source organism: Hemitrygon akajei (assembly GCF_048418815.1). Lineage (NCBI taxonomy): Eukaryota > Metazoa > Chordata > Chondrichthyes > Myliobatiformes > Dasyatidae > Hemitrygon > Hemitrygon akajei. Next base: position 558,680 of record NW_027331988.1, read on the forward strand.
CGAAGTATTCTGCCTCACTGAGTTAATTCCACGCTCAGTGTTTGTTACCTAGAACTAGAAGAAGATTTATTGAATGCAGCATGAGGTAGGGTAAAGGCAGCCATTTCAAATTTTAGTTTCAACGGTATGAATTGGCAGCTGTGCTAATTGTATATAAAGACACTTTACAGGGCAATGTCAGGGTAGCAGTCTGTCACCTGAAGTTTAATTGAAGTTGGATAACGCAACAAGACAATGGTCCGAAAGACAAAGGTAAATAAATAAGACAATAACTTCAAAAGAAAATTTCGAGTTTTGGAATGGCCGAGCCAAAGCCCTAACGTTAATCCCATAGGAATGTTGCGGAATGGCCTGAAGCAGCAGTTCAGGCAAGGAATCCCACCAACATCCCAGAGCTGAAGAGTGTTGACTGTGTGTTCTGAATGAAAAGAAAACTAATGATGATCCCATTTCCATTCTTGTTCCATCTGCTCATTCCCCACACATCTTCGTTAAACACTGTCCAGCCCGTAATCCACATCCCAATGATATGCATCAACCATCTTGTTTAACCTCTGTCCAGTCTGTGTCCCACCATCTCAATGATATATATCAACCATCTTGTTCAACCTCTGTCCAGTCTGTATCCCACCACCTCAATGATATATATTAACCATCTTGTTCAACCCATGTCCAACCTGTATCCAACGACCTCAATATGCATCAACCATCTTGTTTAACCTCTGTCCAGTCTGTGACCCACCATCTCAATGATATATATCAACCATCTTGTTCAACCTCTGTCCAGTCTGTGTCCCACCACCTCATTGATATATATCAACCATCTTGTTCAACCTCTGTCCAGCCTGTATCCAACCACCTCAGTGATATATATCAATCATCTTGTTCAACCTCTGTCCAGTCTGTATGCCCTCACTTCAATGATATATATATATATATATATATATATATATATATATATATATATATATATATATATATATATATCAAACTTCTTGTCAATTTCTGATCAGTTTTTATCGCATCAATAATTACAATTTTAGGTTCAACGTTACAAAATGGCAAAGTGTTAATCTTGACAGCATTTAAAGTGAGTCTGTTATTGCATTTTTTTGTCGTTTTTGGAGAGCCACTTTCTCTGTTGCCAGGGCAACCGCCCATGTAAATTGCAGGGAGTGGTGCACATTTTTATCGCTCTCTGGTCACGGTCCCTCAATGAGAGACATGGGCCTCGGGAGCAGATGTAACAGACTGATAGTGGGGTGGGGAGGATTTTGTGAGCAGTGAATGTATCGACTGTATTAACTCTGTGTTGGAATGAAGACGAAACTAATGAAAGTGGGCATTACATTTCTGCAACATTGTTCAGGCCGTCACAAACATCCTGTAATCAGTCAATAAATGTGCATAATTTAAAGTAAAAGGAGAAAAAGCTGGAAACGTTCAGCAGATCGGGCAGCAACTTGGACAGTCTCAGTTCAGATACTGGGTCTTCCACAGTTTCTCTTTCGACAAATCTAATCTGATGAAACGCGTTTCCAGCACTATTATTTCAATTTTATATTAAAAGCATTTTATTCCTGTTAGCCTGCAGGAAATGTGATGACCAGTTGTGCTGGGCAAGACCTGATTTAACAAAAAGATCGTGATAAATTGAATACGGTTTAGTTGCAGGGGACAATGTGAAACGTATCCCCGGTATCTGGTGACTCACGCCCAGGTTTTCCAGCCTGATCATTGGTCCAGTCAGATGACCATCAGGTTCCCATCCTGCCATAAGTTGACGCAGTGTTAGTTTTTGAAATCTGATTGGCCGAAACACTGCATCATATTACCGGTAGCAACGAGTCCTTGGAGAGTTGCCGTTTGGACTGTAATCATTGAAACTACTACTGTCGCCTCATTGTGAATTATTTTGCCTCACTATCGGTGTTTATTAACTAGAAATAGCAGAGGATTTATTAAATGCAGCCTGAGGTAAGGTAAAGGCAAACATTACAATTTTAGTTTCAACGTTATAAAATAGCTGTGTGTTAATTTTATATCAAGTCATTTTACGGGAGAATGTCAGCGTAGCACTCTGTCAACTGAAGTTTAATTGAGGTTGGATAACGCAACAAGACAATGATCCAGAAGACAAGAGTAAATCAATAATAGAATAATTACAAAAGAAAATTAGAATGGCCTAGTCAAAGTCCTAACGTTAATCCCATAGGAATGTTGCGGAATGGGCTAAAGCAGCAGTTCCTTCGAGGAATCCTACCTCGAAGCAGCAGTTCCGTCGAAGCAGTTTTGTAAGGCGGAATGACATAAAATTCTTCCAAGCCGATGTGCAGGAAGATCAGCAGTTAACGGAAGCATTTGCTTGAAGTTATTGCTGTACGGGGGGGGGGGGGGGTTCTCACCAATTAATGAAAGCCACCGTTCACAGACTTATTTTGAACAAGTACATGTAATATTGAATGATGTTAATATTGTCATAACGAGACTCACAGCGTTTAAAACTGACCCTGTTGTTTACATTTTCGGTCATTTTTGGAGAGCCGCTTTCTGCACTGCCAGGATAACAGCCCATGTGACCGGTACGGAGTGGTAAACATTTTTATCGCGCTCTAGTCACCGTTGCTCAGTGAGAGTTAGTGGCGTCAGGAGCAGATGTAACAGACTGATAAAGGGGTGAGGAGGATGTTGTGAGCATTGACTGTGTGTACTGAATAATTCCTGTGTTGGAATGAAGAGAAAACTAATGATGATCCCTTTTCCCATCTGGTTCCATCTGCTCATTCCCCACGCATCTTGTTTAAACTCTGTCCAGCCTGTAACCCATCATCCCAATGATATATATTAATCATCTTGTTCAGACTCTGTCCATTCTCTATCCCACCACCTCAATGACAGTCTGTATCGCATCAATAATTACAATTTTAGTTTCAACGTTACGAAATGTCAAAGTGTTAATCTTGACAACATTTAAAGTGAGTCTGTTATTTCATTTTATTTTTGTCATTTTTGGAGAGCCACTTTCTCTGTTGCCAGGGTAACAGCCCATGTGACTTGCAGGGAGTGGTGCTCATTTTTATCGCTCTCTGGTCACGGTCACTCAGTGAGAGACATGGGCCTCGGAAGCAGATGTAACAGACTGATAGTGGGGTAGTGTAGATGTTATGAGCACTGACTCTATCGACGGATTTCTCCCTATGTTGAAATGACGAGAAAAGTAATGAATGTGGGACTTACATTTGTGCGACTTTGTTCAGGCCGTCACAAACATCTTGTAATCAGTCAATAGTTGTGCATCATTTAAAGTAAAAAGAGAGAATAATGGACACGTTCAGCAGATCGGGCAGCATCTTGGACTGTTCCAGTTCAGATACTGGGACTTCCAAAGTTTCTCTTTCGACAAATCTAATCTGAAGAAACGAGTTTCCAGCACTATTATTTCAATTTTATATTAAAAGCGTTTTATTCCTGTTAGCTTACAGGAAATGTGATGGCCAATTGTGCTGGGCCAGACCTCTTTAATCAATAAGTTAATGATAAATTGAGTTCAGATTAGCTGCCGGAGACAATGTGAAACGTATCCCCGGTATTTGGTGACTCACGCCCAGGTTATCCAGCCCGATCATTGGTCCAGTTAGATGATCATAAGGTTCCCGTTCGGCCATAGGTTGATGGAGTGTTAGTTTCTGAACTCTGATTGGCAGAAACACTGCATCATTATACCGGTAACAAGGAGTCCTAGAGTTGCGGTTTGGGCTGTAATCCTTAGTACTTATACAGATAGGACACGATGTTCCTCCTTCCAAATGAATCAGAAGTCTCGGGCATCTGGACATTGGTTGAGGGTATATCACTGAATACACCACTTGCTGTGAGATGTGAGGACGATGTGCGAGGCTTCTGGCTCGGTAAGTGACAGGTTCAGCTGTGTGACCCTGTGAGTTTGGGTCATGGGATATCATAGCTTTAGATCAAGTAAAATGGACCTGGGGAGTCAACTTGCCCAGGTTTATGAGGTGTTGAGCGAGTATTTCTGGTCTGTGGGTTCATTGTTCAAACCGTGTTTGTAAATTCCCCCTCACTGTCACACGTCTGCAAGGCAGTGGAAATCTCACAGAAACTCAATATGCTGGAGATCTGCAGTAAAAACTGAAAAGGCTTGAAGTCATTCTGACGAAAGGTGTAAACATGAATCGTCAAATTTGTTCCTCTCCTCACAGCTGTTCCTTACCTGCTGAGTGTTCCTGATAAGTCCAGTTTCCTTTTATTACATTCACCCTGGACTGGTTTATATTTCCTGAAATGGACCTGATTTAACCTGGGAATGGAAATAGTTCGTGCTGTGATAGTAGTACAGTAAACAAACCACAACTTTTCGCACTAAATTGTTCTGGTACCAATTTCCCTGTTGTTCCTGGGAATCTGTTCAGTGCAGTTGTTGCTAAACAAGGTCCACATGAATGATCTCAGGAATGATCGGCTTTATGTGTGAGGAGCATTTGATGGGTCTGGACCTGGGCTCGATGGAGTTCGGAGGGACGGTGGGGGTGATGGAGGGATGTATGGTTAAGCAAACATACCGAATGCTGAAAAGCCGGGATACAGTGGACGGAGAGGATGTTTCCATTAGACAGAGAGTCTGTGATCTGAGAGCACAGTCTTAGGATAAAGACGCCTACCTTTAAAATTGTGATGACAGACAGACAGACAGACATACTTTATTGATCCCAAGGGAAATTGTTTCGTTACAGTTGCACCAACCAAGAATAGAGTAGAGATATAGCAAAATAAAACCAGAAATAATTAAATAATAGTAAATAAATTATGCCAGTGGAAATAAGTCCAGGACCAGCCTTTTGGCTCGGAGTGTCTGACACTCCGAGGGACGAGTAGTAAAGTATGATGGCCAAAAGCAGGAATGACTTCCTATGACGCTCAGTGTTGCATCTCGGTGGAATGAGTCTCTGGCTGAATGTACTCCTGTGCCTAACCAGTACATTATGGAGTGGATGGGAGTCATTGTCCAAGATGGCATGCAAGTTGGACAGCATCCTCTTTTCAGACACCACTGTCTGAGAGTCCAGTACCACCCTCACAACATCACTGGCCTTAAGAATGAGTTTGTTAATTCTGTTGGTGTCTGCTACCTTCAGCCTGCTGCCCCAGCACACAACAGCAAACATGATAGCACTGGCCACCACAGCCTCGTAGAACATCCTCAGCATCGTCCGGCAGATGTTAAAGGACCTCAGTCTCCTCAGGAAATAGAGACGGCTCTGACCCTTCTTGTAGACAGCCTCAGTGTTCTTTGTCCAGTCCAGTTTATTATCAATTCGTATCCCCAGGTACATCCCCTTGACGCTCCTCAGGTCCACCACCAGCTCCTTAGTTTTTTTTTTCACAGTAAGCTGCAGATGATTCTGCTCGCACCATGTGACAAAGTTTCCCACCGTAGCCTTGAACTCAGCCTCATCTCCCTTGCTGATGCATCCAACTATGGCAGAGTCATCAGAAAACCTCTGAAGATGGCAAGAATCTGTGCAGTAGTTGAAGTCCGAGGTGTAGATGGTGAAAATAACCCATACTGTGGTCTGCCAGTCAGGTAATCAATAATCCATGACACGAGGGAAGCATCCACTTGCATCACTGTCAGCTTCTCACCCAGCAGAGCAGGGCAGATGGTGTTGAACGCACTGGAGAAGTTAAAAACATGACCCTCACAGTGCTCGCCGGCTTCTCCAGGTGGGCGTAGACACGGTTCAGCAGGTAGACAATGGCATCCTCAACTCCTAGTCGGGGCTGATAGGCAATCTGGAGGTGGTCTAAGTGTGGCCTAACTACAGGCTGGAGCTGCTCCAGAACAAGTCTCTGCAGGGTCTTCATGATGTGGGAGGTCAGTGCCACCGGTCTGTAGTCATTGGAGCCACTGGGGCGCGGCGTCTTCGATACAGGAACAAAGCAGGATATCTTCCACAGCACAGGAACCCTCCGTAGACTCAGGCTCAGGTTGAAGACATGGTAAATTACCCCACATAGCTGGGGGGCACAGGCTTTGAGCACCCTGGGGCTGACACCACCCGGGCCTGCAGCCTTGCTTGAGAAAAATCTCTTCAGCCGAAGGATGGCTGCTGTGTGGAAACTGTTGCCGCAGATAGGGGTGGAGGCTGCCCTTTGCGTATATTTATGGCAGATTTTAATATGTTCGTGTTTGCTCAGTAGCTTCAGGGTTGCAGAATGAAGGCAGGAATATGATGTTGGAATAAAAATCATGTTTGAATGGTGGAACAGACTCGATGGACTGAATCATCTAATGCTCCACCTACATCTTGTGTCTGACCATAACTGAACGATGACTCCTTCGTATCCCATATCAGGCATTGGGAAGTGCGAGGGGAAATTTAAGATGTGTTCTTTGAGATCGTTATATTTGTCTTCAACATTTAAACTTCGATAAACAGAAATATTTTTCTCATTTGTATTGTTAATGTGCTTTATTATCTCTCTAGTTAAAGTGGTGAGAGATTTATTGGAAGAAAAGCCCACAACTGGAGGCAAAGCACGACTGAAGACGAGGGAACAGCAACAAGTGAACCAGCCCGAGGACTGAGAGCATCAACTGGGGCGAACCCATCTGACTCAGGGTTTCCATTGATTCGGTCAGCAGAAAGTTTGGTGAGTCTCATTTAGTCAAACACTGGTCCTTTAGACATTACATATCTATACAAAGGAAGGTAGGAAACAGTTGGAATGAGACGGAATGTGCCAGTTATTCCTCTGTCAGACCCAGCTGCAATCACTCCAGGTCTGGTAATGTGCTTTCAGCAGCCCAACTCTTTAAAGCCACTCACATTCCCTCAGTGTTTGCTCATTTCAAGCTTTTGTGTGTGTTTGAAGTAGTTTTCGGTCAGTTCTGAGTGGGGAGCGGGAATGAGAGTGGTTTGTTTATACTTGCTGTCTTTCAGAAATATAATTGCTTGAATTTAATTTGTGCCGACTTACGAACCATATCCTGAACCTTCTCAACCAAATTATCGATATACACGACAAATAGGAATGGGTGTAACCCTGGGAACACCACAAACCACGGAACTCAAGTCCAAGCAACAACTTCTCACCGCCAACAATAACAATAACAATAATCCTAACAATTCCTAATTCCTAATAATAATTCCTAACAATAATCTGTTTGCAGACTCTGGGGCCCAGTAACAAACTCAATGTTAACAGCAAGATTAGACAGTAACAAATATAAAGAGGAACTTGCTGCTTCCTGAAAGGACGCGTATCATGTCTGATCTAAAGAGAAAGGTCCTCCGTTATTTACCTCGGGACCCATCCTTCTCGGTACGCTGCATCCGATAATCCGTAAGCCCCCAACCTCCCCCCACCTCGCCAATAGCCGCACATCCTTCCCATCGTTCACCCCACAATCGAACCCATGGACAGATTCCCTTCACCCACATCCACACTCTGAACTTGGGTATCATAACTAACTGATCGTATATTCCCGGCTCGGGCAGAAAACTGAAACCAGGCCTGCAGCACTGGCGACCCCGGACACCCCAGATGACTGATTCAGTCCCGGCACTTACCCACGGCAACCGACCTTCGAATTACACAAACCCGAGATCAGCCACTTCCTCACCGCCGCCCGATGAGGAGAACCGCCGGCATCCGCTGGGTTCGGCACTGTGCTCTGATCTGCAGGAGATCTCCGCCGCGCCACCTGTGGCAGGACGTCGGAGGGACAACACAGAGCGTTCGGGTGTCGGTTCATTCGCTGTGACATCCTCCAAATTTCACATCAACTCCATCCAACCGACTCTGGGCGAACTTTAACGACCAAGAAATAAATTCCTGTTAGCGATCAGCTGTCTGAATGATTCGCTCACTGTCGGGGTGGTTTGGATTACTGGGAGGCAAGGACAGCAGGGACGAGAGGTCTTCTGTTACCTGATACGAATCTGTGTTTCCCCTGCTGGCAGTTCCGGTTGACAGTAATAAAACGGTTGTTATGAAAATACTAAACAACGAGACACTGCACGGACTGAGCCATCTCAAATCAGATCACCCAGGAAACGCTTCCCCAGAAACATTCTGGATTTTGTGACCCAACTCGAGACAGGTACCACAGCGCCCACTCTACGGACAACCTGGCAGAGCAGGGCAACTGGCAAGGGACTTTACATCACAAAATATTGGATTCAGTGATGAAACCCGTTAAGTTTCCTTCGTTCTTCCACTGAAATCATTAAAACCTCCACTAACCAGCTTTTGAATGCAAGCTGTCACTCACACTGACGTCACTCTGGCGCCCCCAAACAAAGCCATAAAATAGTGGAACAGAATTAGGCCATTTGGCCCATCTGACGTCATGTGTGCGGTTCCTTTCGTCCGAGGGTTTGTTTCTCGTGGTTGTGCAGTTTAATCTTTCTTCCGTTCAGATCAGGGAGTGAGATCCGTAGATGTCACGCCCTCGCACTGTAGGTGGGCTTTCTTTTTTCCTTGACTCCATTCCACTGTTACAGATTGCCGAAGTGCAGCAAATGTCTCCAGGTATATAACCTTATTAATGCAAGAAGGAATCCTTTCTATTTTTTCGGGCTTCTCAAACATTTGTACACTTCAGCGAATTCTCTCCACAGAAGTTCCAGAGCAGAAGCTCGGTCTGTCTAATATTGCCACACAATTAATGTGGGGACTCGTTTATTATTCTCATGTACCGAGGTGCAGTGAAAAAACCTGTCATGCAAACATTCCAGCTGCAGAGGGTGCAGAACAGATTGCTGAAGCTTTTTGTGTGTGTTCTTTTATATCCCGTGTCAGGTTTTGTAAGATGTGCAGGACAGTTACAGATTTCGTTACACGGATCATTATATTTGTGTTCAACATTTAAATTCCAATGAGTTTTGTTTTTTTCTTATTTGTATTGTTACCGTGCTTCGTTATCTCTGATTAAAATTAGATCTGCGCTGAGGGATTTGTTGGAAGAAAAGAACTGGAAACAAAGAACAACTGAAGAACAGCCGAAGACTGAGAGCACTGCTGGATTGAACCCTGATGGCTCAGAATTTTCCTTCATTCAGTCTGGAGAAAGTTTGGTGAGTCTCATTCACTCAAGTTCTCGTCCTTTAGACATCACATACCTGTATAAAGGAAGGTAGGAAATAGTTGGAGTGAGACTGAATGTGCCCAGAAGTACCAGTTATACTTCTGTCAAACCCAGTTGCAATCACTCCAAATTGAGAAAACATTTTCACAGTCAAATGTACAATGGAACTGTGAAGGTCGCTTCAGAAAGGGAAAAAATGTTCAGAGAAATGAAACTTGGTTCACAAGAGATTAAAACATTTAGGCAAGTGGAAAAAGGAAGCAACATTCAAGTAGCGTAAGAACTGACTTAGAGGTCAAAGTGAACTTGAGAAGTTCTTGGGAAGTAGGATGAAGGAAAGCGCAAGGCGTTCTACATGTGGGTGAAGAAGAGGAGGGTGAATAGATTGAGGGTAGGACTACTCAGGAGCAAAGGTGGAAACATGCCGGATGATACGGTGACAGGTGAGGTGCTTAATGACTGCTTTGTTTCAGAGTTACCAATGAGATGGACAGTGATTGTGACGTAGCATAGTAGCATGGCAGCGTTCAGAAAGAGGTGTTGTTGAAGCATCCAATATATACCACTTTACGACAGGAAGTGAAAGAGGAGTTTACAAGGACATTGGCAATGATCTTTGTGTCCTCTCTGGCCACAGGCGTAGTAATCATTAGAGGATGGCATATCTTGTTCTATAATTCAATAAACGTAATATATATAATCCTGGGGATTACAGACCAGTGAGCGTCACATCGGTGCTGGGCAAACTCTTGGAATGGTTACTTGGGAAGAGGAATTTTGAGCATTTGGAGAAATATTATCTTACTACGGGTTGCCACTTCGGCGTTTTGATGGTGAGTGGCGAAAAGGGTAGGGGAGTTACCAGAAATAACTTTCCACAATATGTGACAGTCATGCACCGACATTTGGATCGACAGAGACTGATCAGGAGACACCATAGCATTGTGCATGTAAAATTGTGCTTAACATGACCTCTTAAGTTTTTTGAAGATAAGTGTCAATGAGGGTGCGGGAGTGGATGTTGTACATTGAACTACAGTAAAGCCTTTGACAAGGTGCCACATGAAAGCTCGGTCTGGAAGATAAGTTCACATCCGGTCCAGGGAGAGAAAGTTAGATGGATTCAAGAGTGCCTTGAAGGTAGTAAGCAAAGAGGGATGGTTGAAGGTTTTTCCTTGAAGAAGGACCACAAGGTTACAAGTTGGGACATTTGATATTCGTTATTTGATAGCAATGATTTGAATACAAATGCACAAGGCTTGACCAGTAAGTTCACTGATGACACAAAATTAATAGATGGTGTTCATGATGAAGATTATCGTAGTTTACAGGGGATCTGAATGGGTAAAGCAATAGTAAACAGATTGCAAAATCAACACGAGCAGCATGCGTTTCACGCAGAGTTTTGTGATGATGTGGAGGGACCTGTCAGAGGAAGTGGATGAGGCAACACAATTGTATAATTCCAGAAGCCGTTGGGATGTGAAGATGGAGTGAGGAGACAAGGAGGGAAATGGGTTCAAAACAGAAAATTAGGATTATCTCTGTGGGCAATGTGGTTAGCACTTTCTAATTCAGCTGAAGGGTCTGTATCTGTACTCTGTTGCTGTGTGACTCTGTCAGAAGGATGCACCAGATATCACTGGACAGACATACAGACATGGCGTGGAAGTTGATGGAAAAGGGGAATGGTTGGTCCTTAAGCCAACTCCTGTTCTGATACAGGGGATGTAGGCTCTGTCATATTTATAACGTCATCGTGTCTCTGACTCACTATCTGCTTGTCTGTAATTCAGACCATCACCCGCAGGTGGAGCTTTTCTACACCGGGAACAAAGAGTAAACAAGAAAACAACAACCGGGAATCGTCAGTCGGAATCAAAATGGCTGCAGGTATGATCACTGGGATCTTTATAATTAAACTTCCATCGTGTTTGTGCACAATAGATCAGATGAAGTAACTTACACAAATGCTAACGGGCATTGAAAAGTTTTATCGAACAGGGTCATTGAATTCCATTGTAAAGAGGTCTTCAGTGATCGATCAATCTAACAGTTCCAGTGCAGGGTCCTGACACCGGTAATGGTGGAATTGCTCAGATCACCGTGCAAAGCTTCACCTGACTAGAAGCAGCAGGGTGTCCTGAATCCGGTGGCTGAGAGTAAAACACAGACAAAAATGTGCTGTTTGGTACGTTAAAGTCCAGGTTCAGGGATTGTTGCTCATCAGGGCCTGTTCAGAGGTGAAAGACATCTCGAACTTTCATTTATAAAATTCAGAGCCAGATGATTGAAGCATTTCCGGGATTTCAGAGATTGTGTGATAACACGGCATTTCAGGTTTTGGTCGGATAGCTGTCAACTTCCCCTTGGTTTTGTTGACGGCTCCGCAAAGGAGATGATGGGAGTTTCCGATATCTGTTTTCTGTAGCCGAGCCGAGAACATTGCCAACGTTCAGAATTTCTGACGATCAGGAGACAGCTCATCGTAGGTAAATTTGTGGTGTGTTTCGGTGTTTTAACACCCCAGTGAAAGTCTAGGCTGTGGACAAATGGTGAACGTCATTTTCTCAAAAGACGTTTAAAGAGCTTCAATGCTGATATGCTCAAATGATTTTCTCTGAGTCAGAAAATGTTCTCATCTGATTCAACCTTTTGTAAATAGAATATTCAATCTGCAATCTGTCAAGTACTAATACACCCTTCCTGTAGTATTGGTACCAGAACTGTACAGGCCATTTCAACTGGTCCAACAAACAGTTTATAACCTTGTCACAAGAGATTTCTGCGCCTGTATTCTGCTCTGCAGCTAATGATGGCAAACCTGCTAAATGTCCACTCGGCGCATTGTCTCCTGCAATCCGGTCGCTGATCTGTGTGTGACCCTGTGGAAGGGACAGCGTGCGCCCCGAGGTAATGGTCAGTCTGTGACCCAGGGGACAGGACACGGTGCGTATCGAGGTAATGGTCAGTCTGTGACCCAGGGGACAGGACACCGTGCGCCTCGAGGTAATGGTCAGTCTGTGACCCAGGGGACAGGACAGTGTGCGTATCTAAGTAATGGTCAGTCTGTGACCCAGGGGACAGGACAGCATGCGCCTCGAGGTAATGGTCAGTCTGTGACCCAGGGGACAGGACAGTGTGCGTATCGATGTAATGGTCAGTCTGTGACCCAGGGGACAGGACAGCATGCGCCTCGAGGTAATGGTCAGTCTGTGACCCAGGGGACAGGACAGTGTGCGTATCTAGGTAATGGTCAGTCTGTGACCCAGGGGACAGGACAGCATGCGCCTCGAGGTAATGGTCAGTCTGTGACCCAGGGGACAGGACAGGGTGCGTATCGATGTAATGGTCAGTCTGTGACCCAGGGGACAGGACAGCGTGCGTATCGAGGTAATGGTCAGTCTGTGACCCAGGGAACAGGACAGCGTGCGCCTCGATGTAATGGTCAGTCTGAGACCCAGGGGACAGGACAGCGTGCGCCTCGAGGTAATGGTCAGTCTGTGACCCAGGGGACAGGACACTTTGACACAGCAGACGGAGAGTATGTGATTCAGGGGATCTGACAGGGTGTAATCCGGAGGCTGATCTGTGTGTGACGCTGGTGACTGAACAGTTTGTGATCCAGGGAGAATTTGCTTGTGGAAAATAATCCCAGTGATATTTCCCAGTAGCAACTGACACCATTCCATTAAGCTCCTCTGGTTATCAGTGTGTTCAACTACTGCATAGCCAGTGATCAGTATTATTGTGTCTATCCTGTTCTGTATCTGGGAGTGGATGTGTCTGGTCACCGGCTTATTGGGATGGTCACCTAGCAGGAAGTGCGATTCACATTCACCTACACAGTTCACTCCAAATCTGATCACCCGGAGTCTCGGCTCCATTGATTGGTGGCTCTGTGTCTGTTCTCGCTGGAATTTAGAAGGATGAGGGGGTGAGGGATCTCAATGAACACTTTCGAATGTTGAAAAGGCTAGACAGAGTAGATGTTGAAAGATGTTTCCCATGGTGGGGAAGTCCAGGATAAGAGGACACAGCGGAAGGATAGAGGATCATCCATTTAAACAGAGATGGGGAGAAATTTCTCTAGCCAGAGGGTGGTGAAGTTGTGGAATTTGTTACCACAAGCAGCTGTGGATGGGTGTATTTAAGGCAGAGTCCTGGAGATTATTGATTGGAGACGGAATCATAGGTTACGGGAAGAAGGCCGAGAACTGCGGTTGAGGAGGGTAAAAAAGGATCAGCCATAATTGAATGGCGGAGCAGATTCGATGGGCTAAATGGCCTAATTCTGTACCTATGTCTTATGATCTTATTGTAGCCACCCATTGTACATCCTTGTTTTGCTGAGCTCTGAATCACTCTAGTATAACTTGTAATTCGTCATTTATTTCAGATGGGAAATTAAATCAGGTCCGGAAATTACTGAAGAGTTTGTCACTAGACAGCTCATCGAGTGAAGATGATCGGGGCACCGGAAACAATGCACCAAAGCAGGGCCAGATTAAGAGCGATGTCCCAGTTGAATGCCGTCCGGCCACAAAGGAAGGAGAGCAAATTCAGCCCAGAGACAGTGACGTCAGAGACACCAATCAGGACCCCGGAACTAGCACAAGTGAGGCGACTGCCTGTCAGCTCGGCAGCTCATCAAACATGCAATTGTCAAGTCCCCAACAAGGAGTGGGTGAGTCAAATGTGAGAGTGATGTGTTCACAGAATGTAGTACGGGGAAGGGTAAATGTGAGGCTTTGTTGGAGGGTTATAAGTATAGAGATTGGTTAGAGGAGAGGAGAAATGTATGGGTGTGGTACTTATGGTAGTGGGGCACCTGTGATCCCACTACAGTAAACGTACTACATGTTTCAAGAATTTCCAGGATGTGTATCGGAGGAAATGCAACTGTCCAGATGAAGAGAGCATTTCTGGGATACGAATTAAGGGAAATGTTTTCGCCAGGATGGAGAGAGCATCTCTGAGAGGCCACTCTCGTTGACAGCCCCAGCATTTGCTCCCATCCTAAATTGAAATAGGTGAGTGGGTGGATTTGGAGTGGTTCGTTTCTGGCAAAGCAGTCCTTCTGGTAAAGCATTGTTGGGTAGGTTTTGCGGACAGTCTTGGGGAAAAGGACATATGTGTGTACATGACCGATCCCAGTGTGGTTCCTTGTGGAACATGACTGGTCAAAGATCGCCAGCCAGGTTAAGCCTCACTACTATATGTCTGCTAAGGGGAAGGTGACTATGAATCCAAAAGGTCAAGCATGTTAATTTTCTGTATGAGACTCCCATGTGGGACCTTGTCAAACACCCGCCTAATATCCAAGTAGGCAAGATCCACTGTGCAACTTCATGCATCAGCTTTGTCACTTCCTGGAAGAACTCAATCAAGTTAGCAAGATGCTTCTTCACCTGCCCAAAGCCTTGCAGCTGAACCATAAACCACTCTAACATTCTCTCTTTCATACTCTCATGGGGCAGATATAAAAGGCTGAATGCATGTACTACCAGCTTCAAGGACAGATTTAATTCTGCATTTATAAGACTACTGATGGTCAGCAACTATGTTAGGATTCACTCTTATTAATAATAAGACAATCTTATATATAAAATTATAACTTCGTGCATGTTGCAACTAATAACTAGTCATTGAGATAACCCGAGTATACTTACAGAAGGGCAGAAAATATACTGTTAGGTTATGAAGGGATTTACATAAGAACATAAGAGATAGGAGCAGGAGTAGGCCAATCGGCCCCTCAAGCCTGCTCCGCCATTCAACAAGATCATGACTGATCCAATCTTAACTCTAGTTTTCACCGAATCCCACAAGGTAACAGTGCCAACCAACAGGGCACCATGCCGCCCATTTTATTTTATTATTCATCCCGCCCAAACCCATGTGATCACCCGGGGAAAAAAACCGAGTTGCCAATTGAGGAGAAAGAATCTGGAAAATTCCTCTCCGACCCATCCAGGCTATCGAAAACTGGTCCAGGAGATCACATGGCTGATCTAAACCTAACCTCATGTCCACTTACCTGCTCGCTCACCGTGTCCCCTAATGCCATTTTTATCCAGGAAAATGTCTATCTCCGTTTTGAATTTATTGAGTGCAGTAGCTTCCACAGCTCTCTGGGGCAGTAAATTCCACAGCCCCACTACCCTCTGAGTGAAGAGATTTCTCCGCATCTCAGTCCTGGAACGGCATCCCCTTATTTTAAGATTATGCCCCCTAGTCCTAGTTTCACCCATCATTGGGAACATTCTCCCCGCATCCACCCGATCAAGCCCCTTCACAATCTTATATGTTTCAATAAGATCGCCTCTCATTCTTCGGAACTCCAATGAGTAGAGTCCCAATCTACTCAACCTCTCATCATACATCAACCCACCCATCCCCGGAATTAACTTAGTGAACCTTCTCTGCACTGCCTCGAGAGCCAGTGTGTCCTTTCTTAAATATGGACACAATAACTGCACGAAGTACTCCAGGTGTGGTCTCACCAATACCCGGTACAACTGCAGTAAGACCTCCCTGTTCTTATACTCCATCCCCCTAGCAATAAAAGCCAGCATTCCATTGGCCTTCTTGACCACCTGCTGCACTTGCATACTAACTTTTTGTGTTTCCTGCACCAGGAACCCCAGATTGCTTTGCACAGAAGCACTTTCCAGTTTCTCTCCATTTAGATAATAAGTTGCTCTATTATTTTTCCTGCCAAAGTGCAAGACCTCACACTTGTCAGTATTATATTTCATCTGCCAAATGTCTGCCCAATCACTCAGCCTATCTATGTCCCCCTGCAGGGTTTCAATGTCCTCCGCACTCATTACACTCCCTCCCATCTTTGTGTCATCAGCAAATTTCGATACGTTGCACTTAGTCCCTTTCTCCAAATCATTAATATAGATTTTAAAGAGTTGACTTCCCAACACCGACCCTTGTGGAACACCACTAGTCACTAACTGCCAGTCTGAGAATAAAACATTTATCCCAACTCTCTGTTTTCTGTTAGAAAGCCAATCCTCCACCCATGCCAGAATATTATCCCCAATCCCATGATTTTTTTACTTTAAGTAATAATCTTTGGTGTGGCACCTTGTCAAATGCCTTTTGGAAGTCCAAATACACCACATCCACTGGTTCCCTTTTATCTACCCTATATGTTATGCCCTCAAAGAACTCCAACAAATTTGTCAAACATGACTTCCCTTTTGTAAAGCCATGCTGACTTTGTCCTATTAAGCTATGTTTATCCAAATGCCCTGTTACTGTTTCCTTAATTATCGATTCCAACATTTTGCCAACAACAGATGTTAGGCTAACTGGCCTATAATTCCCAGCCTTCTGTCTATTGCCCTTTTTAAATAAAGGAGTTACATTAGCATTTTTGCAATCTGATTTAAGGAACAAATGATAATAAATGATGTAATTCTATATCAAGCCTGGAGGAAAAACAGAAATCTTCTGTGCTTTTATATTGACATTCAAAAAACATTTGAACATTTGATTCTGTCCCTGACTCGTGATTAATAAAACTTTCTAATATATACACCCAATACCTGTGAAATATTTACATCTGATGAAGCATTGGCGTACAATAATCACCTACTAACAACCGCAATGGGGGAAAAAAAACAACTGTAATCAAAATAAATGTACGCATTTTCCAGAACGAAACGCTAAGCCTGCTGCGGTCTTGTCTGGCTTTAAACCCGCTCTCTAATTTACCGAATCGGAGAAAAATCAGGTATCAAACCAAGACAAAAAAAAACAGCAAATGAATTATAGCTTGACTCATCTGCTGTACAGAATGATTTGAAAAAACTAGCTCTTGCATCTGTAAAGCTAAAACAATTAATTCAAATAATGGAACTAATTTCCAAAGATATAAACATTAGCTTTAGATGAGAAAAGTATAGAACATAAACATTACGAAGGGAGCTGGAGTGCTAGTAGTATATGACAGAGCATCAGGATTCAATATAGCAGATAGATGAATATGAAACATACAAGTATATTTAGGATATCAACAAGCAAAGAAGATAGATCACCGTGTGATAAAGAGAATTTATTCAACATAATTTACTTCAGGGCTAAAGAAAGTCTGCCAAGCAAAGCTGAATAATAACAATATAACAAAGGCAATAACCACGTTCACTCTGCTTATATAAACGTATTCATTTGGCATAATATCTCGGTCTGAAATTGATGTGGAAAACTTATAAAGAAAAATACGAATTGAAATAGCAACTTTTAGAAAACACCGTGTGGACTCCAGCACACTTAGGTTAACACAACCTAGCACAAGATGAATAACCGACATAAAAAATTACACAACTGTCGGATAAAACTTCTCAAAATCAAAAACAGGTTTAATATCACCGACAGGATTTGTGAAATTTATATAACATTGCATAAGTATTCACTCCTTTCTAGTCCATATTTAGTAGATCAAACTTGGGCAGAAATTACGGGTTTGTATTGTGTGGAGAGATCTCTATCAGCTTTGCACATCAGAACACTGTAATGTTTCCCCATTCTTCTTGACAAAAATTGCTCAAGCTCTGTGATATTGCATGGGAATCGTGTGTGAACAGCCGTTTTCAGGTCCAGCCAAAAATACTCGGTTGGATTGTGGTCAGTACTCACACTTGGCCAGTCCAGGACAGTACGTTTGTTGTTTTTAACCTCTTCCTGTATAGCTTTGGCTTTATGTTTGAGACCATTGTCTTGCTGCAAATCAAATACTTTCCCAACTCGCAGCTCTCCAGCAGACTACATCAGGTTTTCCTCCAGGATTTCCCGGTATTTTCCTGCATACCTTTTACCCTCCACCTGTAGAAGTCTTTCAGAATCTGCTGCAGTGCAACGACCCTAAAGCATGATTCTTCATGGTAAGGATCGTGTGACTTTGATGATGTGCAGTGTTTGGCTTACATCAAATATAGCATTTAGTCTGATGGTCAGAAAGCTCAGTTCTGGTTTCATCCACCTTAGAAACTTCAGGGTCTCCCACATGCCTTCTGGCAAACTCTGGCCAAGATTTGAGTTATCTTCAACACGGCCTTTCTCTTTGCCACTCTCCCATAAAGCTGTGATTGGTGAAGTGTCCAGGCAACAGTTCTTGTCTGCGCAGTCACTGAAGTTTGTAACACCTCCACATAGGTCTCTTGGTGGCCTCCCTCAACAGTCCTCTTCTTGTACGGTCACTCGGTTTTTGAGGAAAACTCCTCTAGGCAGAATTACAGCTGTGCCATTTTATACCCATTTCTTGATGATTAACTTAATTGTACTCCAAGAGATATTCAGTGACTTGTAAATTTCTTGTATCAATCTCCTGATTTGTGCTTTTCAATTACCCTTTAACGGGGTTGCTTGTACTGTTCTTCTGTCTTCACGGTGTAGCTTGTACCAGAATTCTGACTCGCCAACAGTTGGACCTTCCAGATACAGTTGTAGTTTTACTGCAATCAATGATACACCTTCACAGCACGCAGGTGTCCAAAAACAGAACGCAATTCAACTAATTATGTGAATTATAAAACCAATTGGCTGCACCAGTGCTGATTGGTTGTGTCATACTACAGGAGGATGAATACTTAAGCAATTAATCACATTGTGTTTTGTGTATAGAGTTAATTTAGATCACTTTTCAGAGATGTTTCCACAAGTCTTTTATTCAGCCGGTTCGGATATCACCAAAGTGCGGAGTAAGAGACATGGGTCGATAGTTTCCTGGGTCCAAGATCCTTCTGTCACGCTAGAGACAGAAATAATAGTTCGTACATTGTTGCCTCGACGTATCACTCTAACCAATCAATCTCAGGGCCAATGTCAGCTGCCCGCTCGCTGCTGGGTCCATCTTCGTGTGGTCGAGATTTGCTGTCACCGTGTTCGGAATTGGCCCAAGTGAGGAGTGAGAGACACTGACGCAGGTCGATAGCTCACAGAATTCAATACAAACATTATCACAGGGAAAAATAAAACTATATACACAAGGCCAAACAGGGCCGTTGACTAAGACTCTCAAATGGAAAACCAAGCCGACACTGCGGCTGAAAAGAACAACTAAATATAAAACTAATACTGCTGGTCTTCAGAGTCAGTTGACCCAACAGTCCAATTTCTCAGGCCGAATGCAAGCAGGCAGCGAAGCATTGCTGTGTTCATGTCTCCACAAACACCACGATGACAAGTATGGAGTTAAATACAATCACAATGAAATAGTAATTAACAGGCACGCGGTTATTCACAAGCGCAATTGCCGTATCTACTGCGCTGCCCAATCGGTGGTTGTGACAGGGCCT
This sequence comes from Hemitrygon akajei, assembly GCF_048418815.1. Lineage (NCBI taxonomy): Eukaryota > Metazoa > Chordata > Chondrichthyes > Myliobatiformes > Dasyatidae > Hemitrygon > Hemitrygon akajei. The sequence goes on from NW_027331988.1 coordinate 578,105, forward strand.
TCCTCTCCAGGTGCAGCCCCTGAGGCGCCACAGACCCGTGTCCAACTGGTAGATAAGTGCCATGCTCTGCACTGCCGATATCGGAGCCAAAGACTTCCATGTGGAGACTGAAACAAGAGCTTATAGAGAGGTAGCTCGACCAAGTGACATCGTGAGACGAAACATTCCCAAAATGTGGACCCTCCGATTGGAGCTAATCGGGCATCCGCTTCAACATCAAAACTGACACAGAATCCCTGAGCCTAAACTTAAGCAACTTAAACACCAGGAAACCGCATTACAAAGAGCGACTCGCTGGAGAAAAATCAAAAGGAACTCTCAAACCACGAATGACCGTTGTGAAGCAACAATTAACCAATTCAGGTGCTCTAAAAATCTCAGACCTAATGCTCTCTGATGCCCTGAACTGGTCTGCAGAAGTCTCTACAGGACCCCCCCCCCCCCCCCACTTATCTGGTACCTAATGAATAATAATTAGTTGACACATGCTTATTCACAAACACAGTTGCCGTATCCACTGCGCTACCGAATCCGTGGTTGTGACATTTTTATGTTGATCACTGTCAAGACAGCCACATTAAATCCACTGTGATTGAATGCTGTAAAACAATAAAACATGGAAATATAGAACATTGAAACCTACAGCACTTGACAGGTCCTTCGGCCCACAATGTTGTGCTGACAATGTAACCTACTCTAGAATTTACCTAGAATTGCCCTACAGCATAGCCCTCTAAATTTCTAAGCTCCATGTATCTATCTACCAGTTCCTGAAAGGACCCTATAGTGTCCGCCTCAACCACCATTGCTGGTAGTGCATTCCAAGCTCCCACCAGTATCTGTGACATCCCCCGTACCTCCTACTTCCAAGCACCCCTATGATCCCTCTATGATCCCTCGTGTTAGCCATTCCAGCCCTTGGGAAAAAAACAAAAAACCTCCGTCTATCCACATGATCAATGTCTCTCATCATCTTATGCACCTCTATCAGGTCACCTCATCCTCCGTGGCTGCAAGAAGAAAAGGCCAAGTTCACTCAACCTATTCTCATAAAACATGCTGTCCAATGCAGTGAACATCCTTGTAAATCTCCTCTGCACTCTCTCTACAGTATCGACATCCATCCTCTAGTGAGGTGACCAGAAATGAACACAGTACTCCAAGTGCGGTCTAACTAAGGTCATACATAGCTTTAACATTGTTTCGCAGGTCTTTAACTCAATCCCACAATTGCTGAATGCTATCACACCGTCCGCGTTCTCAACAACACTGTTAATCTGTGTAGAATCTTCGAGCGTTTTGTGGACACAAACTCCAAGATCTCTCTGATCCTTCACACTGCCAAGAGTCTTACCATTACTATGCTATCCTGTCTTCAAATTTGATCTTCCTAAATGAACCACTTCACACTTATCTCGATTTGAACTCCATATGCCACTTTTCAACCCAGTTCTGCATCCTATCGGTGTCCTGCTGGAACCTTTCACAACCCTCCAGACTATCCACAACACCACCAACTTTTGTGTCATGGATAAGCTTACTATCCCACTCTTCTACTTCCTCATCCAGGTCATTTATAGAAATCAGAAGGAGGAGCAGAACAGTTCCTTGTAGAACACCACTGGTCACCATTCTCCCTGCAGTACTCCAACCATCTGCAACCTCCCTTTGCCTCCTGTGGGAAAGCTAATTCTGGTTCCATAAAACAATGCCCCCTTGGATCCCATGCCTCATTACTTTCTGAATGAGCCTTGCAATGGAATGCCTTACTGCTCTACCTTCATTAATGTGTGTGTGTTTTTGTTCCATCCTTAAATAATTTAATGTTTCGTAAGGCGTGACCTGCCCTTGACAAAGCAACACTGACTATCCATTAATCAGATTATATCTCTCCAAATGCTCATAAATCCTTCCTCTCAGAATCTTCTGCAACAACTTGCTCACTGGACGTGCTCACTGGTCTGTAATTTACAGGGTTATCTCTATTCCCTCTCTTAAACAAGGGAACAGCATTTGCAATCTTCCAATCCTCCGATACTTCTCAACACACTATTGATAATGGACAGATAATCGCCGGAGTCTCAATAATCTTCCCATAGTAGCCGGGGGGCATATCTCATCAGGTCCAGGCAACTTATCTAATTAATGCTTTTCAAATTTTCCAGCACATCCTCTTTCTTAATGTCTATACAGTCAAGCTTTTCAGTCCACTGCAAGTCATTCCCACGAATGCCAAGGTCTTTTTCACTGGTGAAAGTATTCATTAAGTACCTCAGAATATTTAAAATGATCGGCAGATTCAGAAATATCTGTTGAGAATGTCGCGGTGAAATCTAACCAAGCCACGTTGCCATTTCTGGAGACACCCACTGACTTGTTATACTTGCACGACGTGTCCTCAGCTCCAATGCTGATCGTTACAGAAGTCGGTGATATGTATTCTATCCTTTATTAGCAAACATACAATCTTGAAGCGTTGAATCTGAACTGCACTCAACCGTCAGTTCGGCGTATTTGAGTGAATAATAATAAGAAAATATAACACCCATCAATCCCCAGCTGTGTATTGCACTGGACAAAGCACAAATATAACACCCGTCACTACCCAGCTATGTACTGCACTGGACAAAACACAAATATAACACCCATCAATCCCCAGCTGTGTACTGCACTGGACAAAGCACAAATATAACACCCGTCACTACCCAGCTGAGTACTGCACTGGACAAAGCACAAATATAACACCCGTCACTCCTCAGCTGTGTACTACACTGGACAAAGCACAAATATAACACCCGTCACTCCCCAGCTGTGTACTGCACTGGACAAAGCACAAATATAACAAACGTCACTCCCCAGCTGTGTACTGCACTGGACAAAGCACAAATATAACACCCGTCACTCCCCAGCTGTGTACTGCAGTGGACAAAGCACAAATATAACACCCGTCACTCCCCAGCTGTGTACTGCACTGGACAAAGCACAAATTTAACACCCATCACTCCCCAGCTGTGTACTGCACAGGGCAAAGCACAAATTTAACACCAGTCAATCCCCAGCTGTGTACTTCACTGGACAAAGCACAAATATAACACCCGTCAATCCCCAGCTGTGTACTGCACTGGACAAAGCACAAATATAACACCCGTCGCTCCACAGCTGTGTACTGCACTGGACAAAGCACAAATATAACACCCGTCACTCCACAGCTGTGTACTGCACAGGACAAATCACAAATTTAACACCAGTCACTACCCAGCTGTGTACTGCACAGGACAAAGCACAAATATGTAACTGATTCCCTTCGCATTGACCACACCGTCACTGATGCGACCACAGAAAGCATCATGGATACGCAACATAGAACATGTTCGGAAGTGTTTGGCTCTGCTTAAATACAAAACGGTGTTCCCCTTTACGTCTTGATTAATTTCTGATCCTCCTGTTAATTTGCTTTGTTACAGTTCAGCAAATTCTGAAGACTAGCAGCAAAAATGGTTCAAGGAGTGGGCATGGTAGGAGTTCTACTGAGTTCTAGTAACATCAGGAAAGGACATGGTTTTGCTGGTGAATTATTTTAATCTATTTTAATCTCTGCTGACTCTCTGCCTGGGTTTTATTCAATATGGGCAATTCACAAAATATTTCTGAAAACTGGCCAGTGAGATGAGAGAGAGTTAACATTTCTAGGGGGGAAACAGTCACCCGTGGAAGGGGTACAATTACTGTCTGCTCCTGCTCCTCTCACAGTTTGTGATACACATTAAAACAGCGAGGTATTCCAAAACGCAACCACTCTGCAGATGCTGAAAGTTTTGAGCAACAGAAAGTCACACAAAATATTGGTGGAATTCACGACGTCAGGCAGCATCCATGCAGATAAATAAACAGTTGACGTTTCGGATGAGGAACACGAGGAATAGAAAGCAATAAGGCAGTATCTAGAATTTCTGTCCCCTCATTTCCAGTCCGAATCAGGGCCTTGGCCCGAAACGTTGATTATTTATTCTCCTCCAAAGATGCTGCCTGACCTGCTGAGAACCTTCTGCATTTTGTGAGAAATCCCAGAGATTTTCTGAGGAAGGGGTTGACCAGGCAGGCAGACAGTAACCCTGAGCTAAGCCGTGGTGATGGGCAGTACCAGGAGAATGATGGTGATGGTTACTATATTCTCAGCAATAAACAGTCCTTTCAAAACAGAGAGGTATATTCTTGGGGAACTATAACTCCTTCCATAAACTACCCACCCCCTCTCTCCGGCCCGAACCGTTACTCCTCCCTTCCCCCCTCTATGTATGTATGTATGTATGTATGTATGTATGTATGTACGTTCGTATGTGTGTATATATATACAGGAGTGCATTTGGTGATCTTTAGGTTCCAGAGGGAATGCTGCTGCCCAATATGGGGTCAGTAATTTCTTTAATGCTCCTCATTTTCCTTCACAGCTTCAAGCTTAGCAATCACCGAGCTCCTGGCAAGCTGGAATGATTTCCAGCTGCTGAAGTTGACGGACTTCTACCGGGACTGGCTGGAGCAGGCGATGGAAGGAGCGGTGCAAGGCGTGAGCCTGGCGTTAACGGCCGAGAATCAGTTCACCGGAGAGGAACATCGGGTGAGTGGGAGGGAGAATGGGAGAATGTTCACACATCACAGGACTGATGGGTGTCGGAACTCTCACTCATCGGATATTAAATTAGATAAAAGAACAACAGGGAAATAAATACTGTACATACAATCACAAACATGTGAATCTGAACGAGTGATAGAAAGGGATGTAAAGACCCCGCGGACTGGTGGGTAGCTGCTCAATGTTCAGAGTGAGTTGAGCAGGTAACAGTTGTGTGGGCTTACAGTATTAAATGGAAATATGACAGGAGGTTTGGGTTTGGGATGAACGTGAAGCGTAAGTGCAGGATGTCAGTGAGAACTGAGGTATTATCAGCGGATACCACAGGAGCTCGAGTGTGTTCTGTTCTGTATGGAGATGACTGTGTTACAAACTGTAACTGAAAACAGTGTGGATCGGGGAATACTGCCATGTTGAAATGTGTAATCACTGAATAAACCTCCACTGGGAAAGGCAAAGGGAAGGCATCAGGTGTCAGCCGGTAATCCGCTGTCATGTTGGACACTGGCGGACTGAGGAGATGAATCACATCGTCTTTCTGCAACTTTTCCGAGACCGCTCACTCTGTTATAAAAGCCCGCCTGACTTTCCTAATTTGTGATCGTATTTTCTGATTTCTGTTTTATACTGTGAATCCAGTGAGGAATTATTTATGGATTTGGAGCCACGTCAATGAAGCGGTCACAGACCAGCCAGGATCTCATTGACTGGTGGACCAGGTTCACGGTGAATGTCCCTCCGTGTGTTCTGCACTCGGAATGTACAGTCCATGTCCAGACAGGATCAGCACCCGTCCGGGTGACTGCTCAGTGTGATCCCGTTACAGAGCACATCATCTACTTCTCATTCTCTGTGTGAATCTGTCAGTCCCCAATATGTTCATTGTTACTCTTCACAGAAAATCTCTGATCTCGCTGATAAGGGAGAGCGGGCGGACAGTTCTAAACTCCTCCTGAGCCTGGTGATGGAGAAAGGCTCCCGCGCCCGGAGGGTGATGTGGGAAACCTTTGTGAAAATGCGGAATGGTTTCCCAAAGTTGGACAAAATACTGAAGGAAATACAGGAACATGGTGAGAGAGTATCAGAGATTAATTTAATTTTGGATTCAAACATTACATACTTATAATTTGAGGAATTGAAACGTGTCAATTTATTTTAAAACTGAACAGGTTGTATTCCGGTCCATCGACCCGTACCGGAGATTCCCAGGAAACTGAAAGGTAATTGAAGAAACCACTGTTTCCACCAAATGTTGATATTATGTAGGGTCATGTCGTTGTTGAACCACGGGGATTTGAGCAGGTAAATGTTCCACCGTGACACAGCGCACAGTGAGACACATGGAAAAATGTTTGCTGGAGGGAGAGTTTTCACAGGACATTATGAAGAACAACTCAGAGAGTTGGTGAGTTTGCTGAAAGGGATCACTGCTCACTGGGTCCCGCAACTACAGATTCCTCCAGCGGGGTCAGAATGGAGAAAAGGGCAAGACACTGTGGTAAATGTCTTACTCTGAAAGGTGAAATCCTTTCTCTACAACCACACAACCCCCAGTACAGCCCTCACCCCAAATCACTTTTCTAAATTCCCTCAGATCCTACAGATGATCTTTTTTTTAGAAACGGAAGTCCATTGAAGTTCTCGTCACAGAATAACAATGATAATTTAATGAGAAAAGCGGGTAACACCCCACCTAGTCTGTTCAACCCCAAAGCAGCATATGAACCCCACTTTGTTCACATCTGCACACCCTTAGTGCAAACTCTGCTACAGTTATCCAGTTTAATTTCCCACTAAATAATCCTGTGAATTCCATCAGGAGACAGTGTTACTGAGGGTGTGATGGGGGACAAAATCCTCGGCACAGTCCACAGAAGCTGAAATTGATGTGTTGTGTGATGGAAAATGTGGAAGGGTGAGAGATGGGAATTAGGACAGAGAAACCGAGGGTTGAGGGATTGCGGCAAGGAACGTGGAGAGGACTGAAAATATCTATAAATAATACTGCAATTAAATTGTGATCGTCTGGATAAGAAACTCACTCCATCCGTAAGCACTTTGTGTCGGTGAAAATGAAGCCGGGGACAGTGAATGGGCTCAAGAGATTGTGAAGTTTCATATTCGCAGACTGAGTTGGATTACTCAACCGCACATTCAATAGAGGAGAGAGCGAATGAAATACAGATATCGTAGAAATTGTTAAATTTACTGTAGCCCATATTTTAACTCATTACTCGAAGGCTTTGAACAACCCTGTCTTGACCACAACCCTCATACAGCCTGTGTCATTTACAATAAAGAATTCCAAAGATGTTAATTTTCAAATGGCACCGGAGGAAGTTTTCAAACTGATCACATTTCCGTCACATGTGTTAATGCTTTTTCAGTCCACATTCAGATAATGAAACCCCTTAGTTTCTCCCTTGGGATTTGGTAATTCTCTACAATTTTCCTGCAAACTTGTTCTTCACGTTTCTTTATGCGGTTTGCCGAAGGAGCAGTGAAATTCCCACATCCATTTCTGAATATGAAACAGATTCCCGTCCTGTTTATTGAAGAACGTTATTTCTACCACTGTCACATTCACTGAAGCAAATATTTCCACAATCAATGTTTTCCTACTTTCCCCATCTCACTTGAATACGTTCATTGAAGACCCCATGCACTTCCGGCAGCATCTTGACAGACTGTGAGACCACACACACGCCGGCAGGGTCCTGACACACTGTGAGGCCACACACACACGCCGGCAGGGTCCTGACACACTGTGAGGCCACACACACCCCTGTCGTGGTCCTGACAACCTGTGAGACCCCAGATACCCCTGACAGTAAACGTAATATAAGGTAGCAGAAGTGCCTGGGAAGCTGATTGATTGGAAAGCTTTTAAAATCTAGCAAAAGGCATCAAATGAAGCATAAAAAGGGGGAAGCCGAAAGAAATGGAAATGATAGGCTAACGCGCACAAAATCCTGGGAGCATCAATGGAGAAAGTACAGTGGACGTTTCGAACCAAAATACTTCGGCAAGACTGCAGAAAAAAAACCCGAGGAGTAACTTTGAAAGCTGGGGGAGGGGTGTAAAGAATCTCCAGCGATAGGTGAGATGAAGGGGGAGGGGTGGCATGGAGCAATGAGCTACGAATATGATTGGTAAAAGAAACAGCAGGCCACGGAAGAAAGAAAAAACTTGGGGGGGTGGGAACAGGTGAGCAGCAAAGGGAGGAGTAGATGCACGCGGTGTGGCCTCTTGTATATCGGTGAGATCCGACATAGATTGGGAGGCATCTTCGCCGAGCATCTAACTCCGCCCGCCTGAAAAACCGAGATCTCCCGCTGGCCGCCCAGTTTATTTCCCATTCCCATTCCGATATGTTTATCCATGGGCTCCAGCAGTGTCGGGATAAGGCCACACTCAGGATCGAGGAACAACTACTTATGTTCCGTTTGATTAGCCTCCAACGTGATGGCATGAGCATCGATTTCTCAAACTTCCGGTGATGCTTGCACCCCCCTCCTTCACGTCGTTCCTCCCTCATGTTATCTCCTTGACCGCCCATCTCCTCCCTCCAGCTTCCGGTGATGCTTGCACCCCCCTCCTTCACGTCGTTCTTCCCTCATGTTATCTCCTTGCCCGCCCATCTCCTCCCTCCAGCTTTTTCCCCGCCTTGCTTGGATTTCTAGCATTTACAAATTTTCTCTTCTTTGTAAAATTATGAGCCAGTTAGCCGAACCTCAGTGATTGCAATGTGTTGGACTCTATTATTAATGTTAAAGTTTCGAGATATTTGGAGCCTAATGATAAAATAAGCCAAAGTCAGTGTAGTTTCTATGAAGGGAAAGGAGAGGCAGTGGAAATCATTTACTTGGATTTTCAGAAGACGTTTGATATGTTAATTGGAGAGACATATGTTTCCTGACAGGGTCCCGACATACTGTGAGATCCCACACACCCCCGACAGGTCCTGGCATACTGGGAGACCCCCCACATAACCCTGACAGGGTCCTGACACCCGGTGAGACTCCACATACACCTGGCAGTCTCCTAAAACACCTTCAGACCCCACACATCGCTGCCAGGTACCCGACACACCGTGAGACCCCACAAACCCCTGACAGTGTCCTGAAGCACTGTGACCCCACACACCTTTGGCAGGTTTCTGACACACTGGGTGACCCCACACAACCCTGGCAGGGTCTTGGCACACTGTGAGACCCCATACAGCCCTGTCAGGGTGCTCACACATTGTTGGACTCCACACACACCTGAAAGGGTCCTGACACACTGTGAGACCACACACACCCCTGACAGGGTCCTGGCACACTGTGAGACCACACACACCCCTGACAGGGTCCTGGCACACTGTGAGACCCAACACATCCCTGGCAGGGTCCGGACACATTGTGAAACCCCACACACAATTGGCAGATTCCAGATATACCGTGAGATCCCACACACCCAGGACAGGATTCGATTCCACGTTGAGATCCCACAGATCCCTGTCAGGGTCCTGACACACTGTCAGAACCATATCTTATCAGGGGGCTTAAAGTAAAGAAGACCTTAAAAGGCAACTAGGGCCGCGTAAAAACCAAGGAAACACAATATAAGGTATCAAAAGTGAGTGGGAAGTTGGTTGATTGGGAAGCTTTTAAAATCTAACAAAATGCAACAACGAAACTTTAAGAAGGGAGGAAGGCAAACGAGATTATAGGCCAGTTAGTCTAAGTTCAGTGCAAAAGTATTGGAGTCTATTATTAAGGATGTTTCGTGGTATTTGGAAACTAATGACAAAATATGTCAAAGTCAGCATGTTTTCTGTGAAGGGAAATCATGTCTGACAAATCTACTCGAGTTTTCTGAGAAAGTACAAAGCAGTGTGGACAAAGGAGATGCAGTAGATGTCATTTACATGGATTTTCAAAATGCGTTTGGATGTTTCCATACATCAGGCTGCTTAACTCCAATGGCATTACAGGAAAGTTACTGGCAGGGTTAGCGGAATGACCAGCAGCCAAGAGGCAGGGAGTGGGAATAAAAATAAGCTTTTTCTGTTTGGCTGTCGGTGACTGGTGATTTTCCTCAGGGATTAGTATTGGGACCACTACTTTTCACATTGTTCGTCAATGATTTAGATAATGGAACTGATGGCTTTGAGGCAAAGTTTACGGATGATACAAAGATAGGTGGAGGGATCGGTAGTGGTGAGGAAGCAATGCGATTGCAGTAGGTCATAGACAAATTAGAAGAATGAGCATAAAGTGGCAGATGGAATACAGTGCTGGGAAATATACTGTATGATAAAGTATTTTGGTAAAAAGGAATAATAAGAGTTAAATGTTTAATGTGGCAAGGTTCTGGGCCGATGGGTCTATTCCTGTGCTGTTCTGTGTTCTATTCAGGTCCTGTGACAGTTGAAATCCTGAACCACCTGCTATTGAAATTCCTCGGTCTCTGCTCTCTTCTTCAGCACCAGACCTGTAATCGACATGGTTTTCAAACGTGTATTTAAAGCCACAGACCAGTAGCACCTCCCCTTCCTGCACTTTCCACAGACCTTGTCTGACCTGTACTCACATCCACACTCCGGTCCTTGTACAGCTGTGCTGCAGAGGGCAGGCCAACATGCTGCATAAATGTGGCGGACTGGGAGGCTCAACAACGGGTAGTCAAAACAGCCCAACGCATCACCGGCACCCTCAGCCTACCTTCCATCGGGGACGTATATACAGAAAGGCTCCGGAAAAGGGCCAAGAGCCTCAGGAAGGATGCCACCTATCCTGCCTATGGTGTGTTTGTCCCTCTCCCATGAGGGAGGAAGGATCCCACCTATCCTGCCTATGGGCTGTTTGTCCCTCTCCCATGAGGGAGGAAGGATCCCACCTATCCTGTCTATGGGCTGTTTGTCCCTCTCCCATGAGGGAGGAAGGATCCCACCTATCCTTCCTATGGGCTGTTTGCCCCTCTCCCATGAGGGAGGAAGGGTCCCATCTATCCTGTCTATGAGCTGTTTGCCCCTCTCCCATGAGGGATGAAGGATCCCATCTATCCTGCCTATGGGCTGTTTGCCCCTCTCCCATGAGGGAGGAAGGGTCCCATCTATCCTGTCTATGAGCTGTTTGCCCCTCTCCCATGAGGGAGGAAGGGTCCCATCTATCCTGCCTATGGGCTGTTTGCCCCTCTCTCATGAGGGAGGAAGGATCCCATCTATCCTGTCTATGAGCTGTTTGCCCCTCTCCCATGAGGGAGGAAGGGTCCCATCTATCCTGCCTATGGGCTGTTTGCCCCTCTCTCATGAGGGAGGAAGGATCCCATCTATCCTGTCTATGAGCTGTTTGCCCCTCTCCCATGAGGGATGAAGGATCCCACCTATCCTGCCTATGGGCTGTTTGCCCCTCTCCCATGAGGGAGGAAGGGTCCCATCTATCCTGCCTATGGGCTGTTTGTCCCTCTCCCATGAGGGAGGAAGGATCCCACCTATCCTGCCTGTGGGCTGTTTGTCCCTCTCCCATGAGGGAGGAAGGATCCAACCTATCCTGTCTATGAGCTGTTTGCCCCTCTCCCATGAGGGAGGAAGGATCCCACCTATCCTTCCTATGGGGTGTTTGTCCCTCTCCCATGAGGGAGGAAGGATCCCACCTATCCTGCCTGTGGGCTGTTTGTCCCTCTCCCATGAGGGAGGAAGGATCCAACCTATCCTGTCTATGAGCTGTTTGCCCCTCTCCCATGAGGGAGGAAGGATCCCACCTATCCTGTCTATGGGCTGTTTGCCCCTCTCCCATGAGGGAGGAAGGATCCCACCTATCCTGCCTATGGGCTGTTTGCCCCTCTCCCATGAGGGAGGAAGAGTCCCATCTATCCTGCCTATGGGCTGTTTGCCCCTCTCCCATGAGGGAGGAAGGATCCCACCTATCCGGTCTATGGGCTGTTTGCCCCTCTCCCATGAGTGAGGAAGGATCCCACCTATCCTGCCTATGGGCTGTTTGCCCCTCTCCCATGAGGGAGGAAGCGACGTAGCATCCACAGCAGGACCACCAGACTCAAAATCAGTTACTTTCCTCAAGCAGTAAGACCCATCAACACCACCAATGACTAAGCCACCCCTCCACAACTAACACCCCCACCCCACCACCAGCACGCTTTGAAAATTTACAGTCAGGACCACCTGAGGTCAGAGTGACTCCTGTATCGTATGTATTTATATTTATTGTGCTTTCCATTGCATACCTTATCTGAGTTTTTTGTGTTACATAAGATCCGGAATAACAAGTATTCCCTTTTCCTTTCCGCGTGTATCCTCAATCTTGAATCTGTGGAGTATTTACAACACATACTCTTTAAGAGACACGAGACTGCAGATCTGCCGTCTCAGACCATTTTCTGGAGGGACTCAGTGAGCTGAGCAGCAATGATGGAAGGTGTGAATTAACTGCATTTTGTGTCTCAATCTCCTGAACAAAGTATTGACATTTCCTCTCCCAACCACCCATCCACAGTGCACGTGCTGATCAGCAAAGCTACTTCTTTGCATTTTGAATCAATGACGGTGGGAGGGACGGTGGAGCTGTGATTCCCCGACCTGTTCCTTTGACAGAATGCCCACTACCCTCTTCTCTATCTCCATACGTCACATCAACACTGGGGATGAAAAGTTTCTTCCACAGGAACAGTGGTATATGTGGCTGTAGCGAGAGGGAGCAAGTAAACTCACCTTCACAGGACAGTTAATAGTGAAATGTGATGATCTGATGTTTATCTAGACCAGGCCTCTCTGTCCAGTCAGGACTCTGATAATCAAATTTACTTTACTCTACGAAAATCCTTTGACTATTTCAATTAATGCAATAGCTTTGAGTTATTGTGTTTAAATACAGAGATCTGCTTCGAGGCATCCAACATTTTGTCCACTGTCTGTTTCCATTGAAGATGTTCAACAGAAACACAAGGAGACTCTGCAGGAACAAACTGAAACACTGAAAGTGAACACGATCCTGATGAGGGAGAAGGTGAAGGTTTTCCAGCTGGTTGATCGATACGCTGAGCTCACGGTCATTTCTACTGTTCGAGATCGGATACTGGTGGAACATGAGCTGCTGGCAAGAGGCAGAGACCACGACGAGTGGAGAGTAAAACTTCTCCGCAGAGAGTTGAAAGAAATCCGGACAGATCAGTTGTTCCAGAGCAGCTTTTCCCTGAGTAAATACAAATCTGGAAGTTCAGCAGCAGTCTCCGGAGTCGCGGGAATTGGGAAAACAACAATGATACAAAAGATTGTTTATGACTGGGCGACGGGAAAAATATACCAACAATTCCAGTTTGTCTTCAGTTTCAAATTCCGGGATTTAAACTTCATTAACTGCAGAATAAACCTGAGGGAACTGATTCTGGATAAATATCCTTACTTTGGTGATTTACTGAGAGAGGTCTGGAAGAACCCAGAGGGATTGCTGTTTATATTCGATGGTTTGGATGAATTCAAGCACAAAATCGATTTTGCTGACAGTCGGAGAGATACAGAACCCAAGCACCAGTGCCCAGATCCCGAGTGGTGGTGTGAATTGTCTGATATTGTGTATAGTTTAATCCAGGGCAAGCTGCTCCCAGGGTGTTCAGTGCTGGTGACCACCCGGCCAACTGCGTTACATTTATTGGAAAAGGCAAAGATCAGAGCGTGGGCTGAAATCATGGGATTTTCAGGTGAGGAACGGAAGGAATATTTCATAAAGCATTTTGAAGATCAGACGGTCGCAGCAGCTGTTTGCAAACACGTGGAAGAGAACGAGATCCTGTACACCATGAGCTACAACCCCTCCTACTGCTGGATCCTCGCTCTGGCACTGGGCCCCTTCTTCACACAAAGAGTCAGGGACCCACAGCGAGTTCCCAAGACCATCACCCAGCTGTACTCCTACTATATTTACAACAACCTGAAAAACCATGGCCGTGAGATTGAGAACCCCCGTGATGTGTTACTCAGGGTTGGTCAGATGGCCTTCAGAGGGGTGTCCGAGAAGAAGATTGTGTTTACAGATGGAGATTTGATCAACTACAATCTGCAGCCTTCCCAGTTCCTGTCCGGGTTCCTGATGGAGCTTTTGGAGAGAGAGGATTCTGCCCGGTGTGTGGTGTACACATTCCCACACCTCACCATCCAAGAGTTTGTAGCTGCAGTCGCACAATTCCTGAATCTACATCCCGGGGATATCCTGAAATTCCTCACTAAAGCCCACAACATGACAGATGGACGATTTGAGGTATTTCTCCGTTTTGTTGCTGGTCTCTCCTCCCCAATGACAACTCGGGGCCTGGAGGAATTTCTGGGTCCATTTCCTCATAAAACAACCTGCCGGGTGATTGACTGGGTGAAAGAGGAGATGAAATGTCAGAGTGGAAACACATGGAGTGAAGCTGGTAAAAGGAGCCTCAAGAACACATTGCACTACGTGTTTGAGTCTCAGAATCGTGGACTGGCTCAGGCCGCACTGGGATCTATGGAAACACTTTCATTCAATGGGATGACACTGACCCCGATTGACTGCGCGGTCCTGTCTCATGTCATCGGACTCTGTGATACAATAAAATCCCTCCAAATGCAGGTTTGCAACATTCAGTGTGAAGGGATCCAGCGGCTGGGACCCGGGCTGCACAAGTGCTTGGATTTGAGGTAACTTGATTTATCTCACACTCTGAACTGTGAAATTATTCCATTGTCTTCATTCAATGCTAAGGAATTTGGATAAAACTTCATCTGATCAGTGAACAACGGCCATTGGTTTAATGGCAGTAAATCACAGGAATGGCCGTGTTTCTCACTGCCTGTGACACGTCCATTGACAATGTGCCTTCTCACTGTTACTGACACCCAGACTGACACTGACTGCAGCAGGTGGGTCAGAGATTCACACCCCCTTCCCGGTGAAGGACAAGAGACCGTCAGCAGACTGTCCCAGTGAAAAGGAAATAAATACCATTGTGAGATTGTCCTCCCCTGCCCTTCCCCGTGTGTGAATATCACCATCAGTCAACCTGTGTGACAGTGCTCACTACAAGATACCCAAACCCCATAGGGACATGTCCTGTCTCGTTATAATCCTAGGTTCATAACACCTATACCGTACAATCTATCTTTTAGGATCGGCTTCTTCCCTCCGATCCTCCTGTGGGACATCTCTTCCTCATCCACCTTCCTTAACCTCTTCCTCCTGTGGATGACTCTTCTCCACCCCACTTCTTCCCGTGGGATCTCTCCTCTCAGTCCCAGTTTCTCCTGGGTGATCTCTCTTCCCCATCCCCTTCCTCCTGTGGGATCTCTTCCACATTTCCTTCTCCAGAGGGATCTCTCTTCCCCTTCCACCTGTGGGATCTTTCTTCCCCATGACCCTTCCTCCTGTGGGATCAAAATTGCCCACACCCCTCCCTCCTGTCGGAACTCTCGTCCCCGCACCGCTTTCCTCCCGTGGGATTTCAATTCCACAACCCCCTTACCACTATGGATCACTCTTCCCCATTCCCCTTCCAACTGTGGGATCTCTCTTCCCCATTTCCTTTCATCCTAGGGGAACTCTCTTCCTCATTCCCTTCCTCATGTGGGATTTAACGTCCCCATTCTACTTCCTGTGGGATATCTCTTCCACAGCTCCATTCCTTCTGGGGAATCTCTCTTACCCATCCCCTTCCTCCTGTGGGAACCCTCTTCCCCATCAGCCTTCCTGCTGCGGAATCTATCATCCCCAACCCCCTTCCTCCTGTGGGATCTCTCTTCCCCATCCCCTTTCCTCCTGTGGGATCTCTCATCCCCATCCCCCTTCCTCCAGTGGGATCCCACTTCCCCATTCCCCTTCCTCCTGTGGGATCTCGCCTCTCCTTCACCCTTCATCTTGTACGATTTCTCTTACTCATCCCCTGCCTCCCGTGCGATCTGTATTCTCCATCTCCTTCCTCCAGTGGGATCTCTCATCCCCATCCCCATTCTTCCTGTGGGATATCTCTTCCACAGCTCCATTCCTCCTGTGGTGTCTCTCTTCCACATCCCTCTTCCTCCTGTGAGATCTCTCTTCCCCATCCCCCTTCCTACTGTGGGATATCTCTTCCCCATCCCCCTTCCTCCTGTGGGATCTCTCATCCCCATCCCCATTCTTCCTGTGGGATATCTCTTTCCCAGCTCCATTCCGCCTATTGGATCACTCTTCCCCATCCCGTTCCTCCTGTGGGATCTCCCCTACCCTTCCGAGTTCCTCCTGTACGATCTCCCTTCCAGATCCGCCTTCCACCTGTGGGATCTCTGTTCCCCATCTCCTTCCTCCTGTGGGATACCTTTTCCGCAGCTCATTCCTCCTATGGGCTCTCTCTTCCCCATTCCCCTTCCTCTTGTGGAATCTCTCTTACCCATCCCCTTCCTCCTGTGGGATCTCTCTTCCCTATCCTCTTCCTCCTGTGGGATCAAAATTGCCAACACACCTCCCTACTTTCGGAACTGTCGTTCCCGTCTCCCTTCATCCCGTGGGATCTCTCTTCCGCAACCCATCCTTCCTTCCGTTCCTCACTTCTCCAAACCGCTTCCCCCTGTGGGATCTCTCTTCACCATCCCTCTTTTTTGTGTGGAATCTCTCTTCCATAACGCACAGCCTCCTGTGGGATCTCTCTTTCACATTTCTCTTCATTCTAGGGGAACTCTTTTCCACATTCCCTTCCTTCTGTGGGATTTAACTTACCCATTCCACTTCTTCCTGTGGAATCACTCTATTCCTTATGTGGGATCTCTTCCAAATTCCCTTCCTCCTGTACGATCTCTCTTCCGCATCCCCTGCCTCCTGTGGGATCTGTATTCCCCATTGCCTTTCTCCAGTGGTATATCTCATTCCCAGCTCATTCCTCCTGTGGGATATCTCTTCCCCATCCCC
Organism: Hemitrygon akajei; assembly: GCF_048418815.1. Lineage (NCBI taxonomy): Eukaryota > Metazoa > Chordata > Chondrichthyes > Myliobatiformes > Dasyatidae > Hemitrygon > Hemitrygon akajei. The sequence goes on from NW_027331988.1 coordinate 594,635, forward strand.
CTTCCTCCTGTACAATCTCTCTTCCCCATCCCCTTCCTCTTGTGCGATCTGTGTTCCACATCTCCTTCCTCCTGTGGGATATCTCATTCCCAGCTCCTTTCCTCCTGTGAGATATCTCATTCCCAGCTCCTTTCCTCCTGTGAGATATCTCATTCCCAGCTCCATTCCTCCTGTGTGTTCTCTCTTCCGCATTTCTCTTCCTCTTGTGGGATCTCTCTTCCCTATCCTTTATCGTTCTGTGGGACCTCGGTTCCCCATCCGCCTTCCTCCTGTGGGATATCCCATCCTTCATTCTGTGTGATCACTCTTCTCCAATCCCCTTTTCCCAGTGGGATCACTCTTCCTCTGCCCTCTTCTTCCTGTGGGATTAAAATTGCCCACGGCCCTCCCTACTTTGGAAACTCTCGTTCCCGTCCCCCTTCATCCCGTTGTATCTCTCTTCCGCATCTCATCCATCCTTCTGTACGATTTCTCTTCTCCCAACACCTTCCCCCTGTGGGATCTCTCTTGACCATCCCCTTTCCTCTTTTGGAATTTTCTTTCCCCATCCCCTACCTGGTATGGGATCTTTCTTCCCCATCCCCCTTCCTTCTGTGGGTTCTTTTCTATATCCCCTTCCTCCTGTGGGATCTCTCATCACCACCCCCCATCCTCCTCTGAGAACTTTCTTCCATATCGCCTTCATCCTGTGGGATTTCTGTTCCCCATTCCACTTCCTCCTGTGGGATCTCTCTTCCTCAGCTCTATTCCTCCTGTGGGATCTCTTCCAAATCCACTTTATGCTGTGGGATCTCTCCTCCCCTTCCCCCTTCCACCTATACGACCTCCCTTCCACATCCGCCTTCCTCCTGTCTGATCTGTGTTCCCCATCTCCTTCCTACTGTGGGCTATCTTATCCCCAGCTCTATTCCACCGGTGTGTTCTCTCTTCCCCATTTCTCTGCCACCTGTGGGATGCCTCTTCCCCATCTCCCTTCTTCCTGTGGAAACTCTCTGTTCCATCATCCTTCCACCTGTGGGATCAAAATTGCCTCCCCTCCTCTCGGATCTCTCTTCCCCATCCCCTTCCTCCTGTGGGATCTCTCTGCCCCATTTCCTGTCCTCCTGTGAGATCTCTGTTCCCCATCCCCTTTCCTCGTTTGGAATCTTCCTTCTCCATTCCCTTTCCGGTGTGGGATCTTTCTTCGCCATCCCCCTTCCTTCTGTGGGACCTCTTCCCTTTCCCCTTCCTCCTTTGGGAACTCTCTTTCACATCCACTTCCTCCTGTGGATTTATCTTCCCCATTCCACTTCCTCCTGTGGGATCGTTCTTACTCAGCTCTATTCCTTCTGTGGGATCTCTCCTCCCCTTTCCCCTCCTCCTGTATGATTTACCTCCACATTTGCCTTTCTCCTGTGCTATCGGTGTTCCCCATCTCGTTCATCCTGTAGGATCTCTCTTCCCCATTCGCCTACCTCCAGTGGGATTTCTCTTACCCAACCCCCATCCTGTGAGATCTCTCTTCCCCATCCCCCTTCCTCCTGTGGGATCTCTTCCCCATCCCCATTCCTCCTGTACGATCTCTTTTTCCCATCCCCCTTTCTCCTGTGGGATATCTCTTACTCATCTCCACTCCTCCTGTGGGATCGTTCGTTCCCCATCCCCCTGCCTCCTGTGGGATCTCTATTCTTCATCCCCCTTCATCATGTGGGATCTCTCGTTCCTACCCCCTTCCTCAGGTAGGATCACTCATCCCCATCTCCATTCCTCCTATGGGATATCACTTTCCCAACCCCCTTCCTCCTGTGGTATCTCTCTTCCCCGTCCCCCTTCCTCCTGTGGTATCTCTCTCCCCATCCCCCTTCCTCCTGTCTGATCTCTATTCACCATCTCCGTTCCTCCTGTGGGATCTCTCTTTCCTATCACCTTCCTACTGTGGGATCTCTCTTCCCCATCCCCATTCCTCCTGTTGTATCTCTGTTCGCCATCCCCCTTCCTCCTGTGGGATCTCTCTTCCTCATGTCCCTTCCTGCTGTGGGATCTCTCTTCCCCATCCCATCCTTCGGGTCTTTCTCCATCCTTCATCACTGCCTCTCCCGACCATTTCACGTCAGGAACACCTTTCTAACCATCGGGGAAAGAGACGGAATATGTGGAGTTTACAGGGTCACACCGACAGACTAAATTACTGACATTCGGTGAATAGCCTGGCGTATGTAAGCGAGGGACATTGACAGTGATGGCAAATCCAATCAGTGATTTACTGAATGTTTTAATGTTTCTTTAAATATCAGAGAGAGAGAGAGAGAGAGAGAGAGAGAGAGGAGAGAGAGAGAGAGAGAGAGAGAGAGAGAGAGAGATGAGAGAGAGAGAGAGAGAGAGAGAGAGAGAGAGGGAGGGAGATTCCCCCATACCCACGGTTTGAATCACTTTGTTCATCAATCTGTCTGTTTCTGTTTAGACTTGGGGAAAATAATCTGGGAGATTCAGGAGTGAAACTGGTGTCTGAGGCTCTGAGGAACCCGGAGTGTAAAATACAGAAACTTCAGTAAGTACCAGACTGTGGGAGATTGTGTTTACAGTCACTGGGTGTCAGACACTGAACATTAATGTGATCAGTAATTGTGTTCCTGATTAACACTGGGGATTTGTACCGTTTCCTGTCTTCACCCTCACTCTCTCTCATCTCCAGGCTGAGGGATGTCGGTCTCACAGATTCTGGTGCAGAGCATCTCGTCTCCGCTCTCAGTAAAAACCCATCACTGACAGAGCTGAACCTGAGCTTCAACTCGCTGACTGACCGATCTGTCCCCGCTCTCCGCCGCCTCATACTGACCCTCCCGAGTCTGGAGCGGATTTTGTGAGTGTTTGTGTTAATGTTCAATGTGATAAAATATCAGCCGATCTGCGGGTTTTCTGGTGATATTTGTCTGTGTGTGTTGTTGAAACATTAACCCCGGTCCCCTGTTACTGACACTGTTGCGTAATCTGTTTATTTCATCTTTGTTCTCCCATCTGTTTCAGACTGGCGGGGAATCGGTTCAGTGAGACCGGGGAGAAGGAACTGAGATCTCTGCAGGAACCCAGACCCGGACTGACAGTGACCGTGTGAACATCTGAATGTGTGAACATCCCCGCCCGGCGGGATAGGGGCATTTTGGCCAATTCCCCGTCCTCCCATTCCCTTTCATTGCCGCACGCCTGCTTTCATTGCCAACGGTTTTAATGGAATGGCGCCAGTCTCGCTCGGAGTGACGTATTTCCGTCTGTTCTCCAGCGACGCAGCTTCCGCGGATGTGCATTTTGAAACTCCTTCACGTGAGACCCACGGGAACTACACAGCCAGGAAGAGCCCGGGGGCCGGGGCTCAGTCTGGGATACCGGTGTCCCGGGGTGGGATTTTCCCGGGGGAGAATCCTTTTGCTCCCTTTGCTGAGGACGGTGCATTCGGCAGCCTGGCCGATATAATGATGTTAAATTAACAAAAATCTCGGCAGTGACCCTGGATCTGCAGCGATCCTGGACACGGCCCTGAAGTCTGATTTTATAATCATCGGTTCCCCGATGCAGAGTGACGGTAAGAAATGGGACTGATTATTCAAACTGTCACTCGTTGTCGCCGGTCAGTTAATTGTGTGTGACTGTGAGTGAATCGGGAGCAGCTTATTTATTCCCGCACGTCAGCAGCTCACACATTGTTTAATTTACATTTGTCATGATGAAATCAATAAACCGCTGTAACTTCCTGTCCTGGTGCCGGCCTCGAGTTTTATTTGAGGTTTCTGCTGCCCCCCCGCTCCCTGTGCACTGCAACAGTGGGTCGGAGCTCCTCACACTGACACAGTAGCGTCTCAGCTCCAGGCTGAGGGAGGTCGGATGCCCAGGATCTCATCTCCACCAAAGCCCCTTCCTGGCTAACTGACACCCTCCTGCCACCCGCAAACAGTTAAAATAGACTGTTATCAGACGTGATTCCACTGAAGTCCGGACTACGAGAGGAATGGGGGATGAAATAACGGCTTTAAGTACGGTATTCACACCCTCTACACCGTCCCATCACACAAACTCCGGGTCAGACACAGAGTGAAGCTCCCTCCAAACCGTCCCAACAAACACTACCGGGAACAGACAGAGTGATTCTCCCCACATTCCGTCCCGAAACACACTCCTGGGGTCAGACACAGAGTGCAGCTCCCTCTGCATCGTCGCATCACACACTCCCGTGGTCAGACACAGAGTGTAGATCCCTTCGCACAGTCCCATCACACAATCCCTGGGTCAGACACCCCTTCCCATTCATTCCCACCGTCCGTACTCCCAATAGACACAACCCCTTCCCATTCACTGCACCAATCTGCATTACTAACGGGACGCACTCCTACCCTTTCACTCTCATCGTCCAACCTTCCAATGGACCCCAGCCCTTCCTGTTCACTCCAACACCCCTTCCCGTTCACTACCACCATCTGCCTCCCAATGGGACTCCTTCCAGTTCATTTCCAACGGGTCTGTCAACCTGGAAATTGGCGGGCACGCCCGAATTCCGTGTCTGAAACAACTCAGGGCTTCATTTAGGGAATTTGACCAGGACGCCGATGGTTTATTAGTTACACGGACAGTCGAGGGTGGTGTGGATGTTGACGGCTTTATAACACTGACGATGCTCATCTCCTGGCGGAGCCGGTGGATACGATCGGACGGAAGGACCTTCGACACGCCTTCCTGAAGATGGCGGGGATGGGGCGCGTGTGAGAGAGGTTTATATTTTCCGTGTCCCCACGCCGGGAGATTCATTGCGCCCGGTTCCCGGTGTCCACAGAGCACACCGGAAGTTATACAGGGCACGGTTCCCGGTCTCCATATCCCAAACTAGTAATTTTGCCAGGCACGGTTCCCGATCTCTGTCTCCACACCGAGAGTTTTACCGATCACTGTGTCGGGTCTCTGTATCGACACCGGGAATATTAACACACACGTTTCCTGGTGTCTGTATCCTCCTCTCTCCACGACACTTAGAGTGATGACGCACAGGATCCGGAGATGAGGATGTCGGGTCGGTCTCTATTGTTTGCGATATATTTATTATTTGTGATAAACAGTCTGCGCAATCGAGTGGAGGGTGGTCGAGAGTGTCGGTCCTGCGAGGGGCTCCTGATTGAAAATGGTGAATAGGGAGGGAACGACAGAAGGATTTAGAATGGTCACTAGGGAAGGAGTGAAAGGTTGACTGAAAATGGTCTCCAGGGAGAAAGTGATGGGCTGAGTGACAATGGGCGCCAGGGAGGGGGCGATGGGTGGAATTAAGATGGCCGTGGTCACCTTGTTTCTCATGGCCGACAGGGAGGGAGTGATACACTGACAAGAGAGTGGGAGTGACAGGCAGAGTTAAAATAACCGACAGGGTGGGTGACAAAATGGCAGCCAACCAGCATACGATGCAGAGCATCGAGGTGGCGTGGAGAGGAGAGCGAGGGGAGGGAGGGAAGGGGTTTGCGAGTGATGAGATGGGAAGGAGGGTGACACGATGGTCAATGTGAGGGAGTGACACACTTCGTGGTGGGGGAAGTGGGAGGGAGGGTCTCAGCCTGTCACATAATGGCTGTCGGCAGAAGGTTAAATGGAGAGTTGGGAGAGCGAGGAGAGACGGAAAGGAGAGGAGGGATGAGGAGTTGAGATTGGACAAACAGGGAAGGAATTGAGTGAAAGGTGAGGAAAAGGGTTTGCCCCATTCTATGATGCGGGGAGAGCGGTTGTCAATGGTAACCATCACAAAATGGCCGCCAGACAGGGTGAGATGGGCGGTGATAGAGGGGAGTGCGAGAGGCCAGAGAGTGGAGTGTTTCAGGAGTGACGGGAGCCGAGGGTTGGTGGAGAGGGCGACTCGTAACAAGCGAGCTGGAAACAGGGGGTTCCCAGTGGGGAGGAATGTGGTTAGCACCTTTGCCCTCCTTCCCCACTCCGTCTCCAAAATCCCGCCTTGATTTTTCTTCAGACTTTTCTTTCAGACTGTCCCGTAGAGTAGGGGGACGTGTGGTTACAGGGGCCCGCCAAAGGCAGGAGTGGGCGCCGGCTTGCCGGAGACGGAGGCGAGGTCTGGCTGGGCGGGCTGGATGGTGTGGATCACCACCATTTTCTGTAGGGTGGGGAAGCGGAAGGGGTCAGATTGAGGAAGGGAGGGGAGAAAGAGAAGAGGAGGAGATGAGACTCACTACCCACTCCCTCAGCCTCTCTCTCCCTCAGTCCACTCTCTCTCTCCCTGTCCCCTCCTCTCTCCATCTCTTCCCCCACCTCTCTCTCCACCCTATCTGTCCACCCCTCTCCCCACACTATCCTCCTATCCCCACCCTATCCTTCTCTCTCCACCCCTCTTCCCACCCTATCCTCCTCTCTCCTCCCTCTCCCCACCCTATCCTCCTCCCTCCACCCCTCTCCACACCCTTTTATTACTTTTCTGCCCCCATCTCTCTGTACCCCTCCCGCTCACTTGCTCCCTGCCCACGCTGTTCACCTCCCCCATCTCTTGTACCCATGCCCCAACCCTCGCCTCCCTCACCCCCCCCCCGTGCACAGGAAGATCCCACTCACCACCGGAGGCTGTGCGGCGCAGCACTCGAGGTCCCTACAGTTGGCGATGGCCGTGAGGACGGACGTCACCAGCGAAACCAGGCAGTTGATCAGCAAGATCACCGTGATCCCACTGACAAACCTCTGCGAGATTCGGTGTTTGGCGTAGGGACAGAGTGGAGGGAGCATGGGAGGGGGAAGAGAGCCAGACGGAAAGAGAGGAGTGGATAGGGGGAGAGAGAGAGAAATGGGGTGAGAGTGAGAGGTGATAGGCAGAGGGGAGAGAGAGGTGGGGGGCATGGGTGGAGATTGCCGTGGAAGCGAGAGGGGTGAGGGAGAGAGAGAGGCAGAAGAGAGGGAGAGAGGGTAGAGTTGGAAGTGAGAGTATGGGGTAGGCGGAGGTGGGAGACCCAGACAGGGAGGAAGCGAAGGGGGGCAATGGGTGAGGAAGAGAGGGGGTGGGTGGGAGAGAGATAGGGGTAGAGAAAGGGGAGAAAGAAGAGAGGTGGCAGAGGACAGTTGATAGAGGGAGAAACATGAGAGTCAGATGGGGGAGAGAGAGGTGAGAGTGATGGGAGTGAGAGAGTGGTGAAGACAGAGGGTAGAGAGAGTGGTGAGAGAGGGGAGAGAAACGTGAGAGGCAGAAGATGAGAGAGGTCGGACAAGGAGGAGAAAGGCGGAGAGGGTCGAGAGACGGCGGGAGGGTGACAGACGAAGAAGAGTGAGAGACGGAGAGGGTGAAAGACGGAGAAGGGTGACAGGCATGAAAGAGGGAGAGGGGAGAGAGAGGTGAGAGATGGAGAGGGGGAAAAGGTGAAAAACAAAGGTGAGCAGAGGGGAGGTAGAGTGTGGGACAGAAGGGAGAGAGTGTGAGAGAGAAGAAGGGGGAGTTCCGAGGGAGGGAGTGAGAGAGGAATAGATGGCCGGTAAGACAGATGAGGGAGAGCTTTTGGGGAATGGGGTTGAAAGATGTGGGTAGAATCGTTGGAGAGGGAAGGAGAGCGTTGGGTGGGGAGAAAGAGGGAGTGTAGGAGACGGAGATGTGTTTGGGGGGGGGGGAGTTGAGAGAAATCTGCGTTAACTCTTGACTCAATACTTTATCTTTCGATTCACGGAATGCACCAAGTTTTGGTTTCTGGTTCCCTGAAAGTGAGTTCACAGGCAGACGGGGCGGTAAAGGCGGCGTTTGGCTTGCCCGCGATCGTCGGACCGGAGGTCACGAGGATTTACAACGATGTTGCCGGGATTCGAGGGATTGAGTTACGGAGAGACGTCGGACAGGTTGGGACTTTATTCCCTGGAGCGTAGGGGTGAACTCACAGAGATGTTAAAACCACATAATTATAGCATATAGTTACAGCAGTGCAAACCAATACCGTAATTACATAATAGGGGACCCGAAGGGAAAATTTTTCACCCAGAGGGTGGTCCGTCTGTGGAAGGAGCTGCCGGGGGAAGTGGTCGAGGCAGGTACATTAACGACACTCGGACAGGGACACGGATAGGAAAGGTTTAGAGGGATACGGGTGGTCCGTCTGTGGAAGGAGCTGCCAGAAGAAGTGGTCGAGGCAAGTACATTAACGACACTCGGACAGGGACACGGATAGGAAAGGTTTAAAGGGATACGGGTGGTCCGTCTACGGAACGAGCTGCCAGGGGAAGTTGTCGAAGGAAGGAGGGGGAGGAGAGGAGAGAGGGGACGCTACAACAGAGGGGAGCAAGAAAGTGCCGCGGGAGCGGGGGAAAGCCGAGTAGAGATCTCCGTGGGTGGGGTTGGGGGTGGGATGAGGGCTGGCTTGCTAGCGTGTGTGTGGGAGGGTCGGGCGAAACACTCACCATCCGGCATCCGGTGGCGCAGTACCCGATGCAGGGGAAGATGCGGACGTTCAGCGAGTACAGGATGTCGGCGGAAGTGCAGACCAGAGCGCAGATCACATTCACAAACAGGCAGGCGATAGTGTGTCGCAGAGAAAGGGAGAGAGTGAGGAAGGACAGAGAAAGATAAATTGAGATGAGACAGAGAGAAGCGAGGGGGCAGAGAGATAAAGTAGAAAGGGAGGGAAAGAGAGAGAGGGGCGAGGCAAAGAGCGAGAGAGATGCGTTTGAAAGGGACTGTGGAAATGAGAGCGAGGGGAGACCAACTGGATAGGGAAAGCAGCGACAGAGGCAGGGAGAGAGGGAGTGTGTGTATAAAGGGTGTGGGAGGAGGAACGGAGAGAGAGTGGGAGAGGAATTGAAAAGGAAGGAGAGACAGAAGGGAAGGATAGAGAGTTGGTGAGAGACAGAGAAGGATGCAGAAAGAGAGGGGGAGAGAGATAAGAGACAGAGGGGGGATGGAGAGAGAGGGGGAGAGAGAGAGAGAGACTGGAAAGGGAGAGCGGCGAGAGAGAGCCAGAAAGTCGAAAGGAAGAGGAGATAGGAACAGGGAGGGAGAGAGAAATTGAATGTGAGGTGGGGGGAGAAAGGTGAAAATGGAAAAGGGTGACAGAGTGTGAAGGGAGGGAGGAAAGATAGAGAGGGATAAAGCCAGAGATAGAAGAGAGGGAGAAAGAGGAGGGAGAGAGAGTGGGTGGGATGAGAGGGGGAGGGAGAGATGGAGGAGGTATAGAGGGGGAGAGTGAGGGGACGAACAGAAAGGGAGGGAGAAAGGGCGAAAGGGAGAAGTTGTAAGGGCAGAGAGTATGAGAGAGAGGTCAAAAGTGGAAGGAGAGAGAGAGAGGGATGATAGAGAGGGGGAGAACTAGAGGTTGGGAGAAATAGGAGAGATATAATTGTCTGTGTGTGAGAGAGAGAGAAACCGGAAATGTAGAGGGAGGAGAATCAGAAAGGTGAGAGACAGTGTCGAGAGAGTGATGGAGAGCAGGAGAAAGTCAAAAGGGAGAGAGTGACGGAAGTGGAATTGGAGGCAAAAAAGGAAGGTGGAAATGAAGAGGGAAGTGAATGAAAGTGTAAAGTGAGAGGGAGGAGGGATAGAGAGAGGGGAGCGTGAGATAAGATAAGTGGGAAAATAAGAGAGGAAAGGGAGAGGAGGGTAGACTGAGAAAACGGGAGAGAGAGAAAAAACGTGGAAAGGGATACAGGGGAGAGGGGTGAGAGAGAGAGGGAAAATGGAAAGGGGAGAGAGGGGAATGTAACAGAGAGATGGAAGGAAAAGGGAGGAGGGAAAGAGAGGGGAGGAAGAGAGAGAGGCTGAGAGAGAAAATGGGAAGGGAGAGGGGCGAGACAGAGAGAGAGAGGGAAGAGACAGAGAGGGAGATCATTGAGAGTATGAGCGTGTGAGACAGAGAGAGTTGACAGACAGAGAGAGGTGAGAGACAGAGAGAGAGGTGAGAGTGTTGTTGCGAAAGAGAACTTGCACTCGGACACGAAGGGTGATCGCTTCAGAACGCCTTTTTCTGCAGCATGATATCATGGAGAGCTCAGCCTCCTAAAAACGGAGTTCCGAGATCTGTCTGACAGTGGGTCACGCTCTTATTTATATCCCAAACATACGAGAGAGAAACACATAAATCAGAAGGAGGAACTTCAATGGCAGTTCTGCTGAGTAGCAAAGTTGCAGGATATGTCCCTGAGCGGTTACACATTTACTTCAGTGTTAATTTATCAAAAACAAATAAATCAGATAGGCTAAAAGAGTATATCAGGCATGTGATGATTCTTAGAACAACAAATACAAACATAGTTATTTTAATCTGCCTGACTGAAAGGCACATTGTCAGCACCACAGAGTACATTAGCCACAGTAGACTTTGATTTTACATTTGAAGATCATTAACCCTTCCTTGCTCAATACATTGTCAGTGGGTATTTTCTTCCACTGTTCGTTCCTTGTTAATCTTCTAGATTAACATTTCTTACTGGGGTATCTCCTCCTCCTCCTCTTACGGGGGCACGTAAGCCTCGGGGAAGGGTCTTTCTCTCTAAGGGTACATCTTTCCTGCCCACCAGTACCCTTGGCTAGCGGTGGCCCTTATTATTCGAGGCATCGATACATTCAGACCCTCCCAGGGCCCTCTTTATTAATTGACTGCTGCACTCCCTCAGCACTCCACACACACAACACCCTAGGACTGCCACGATAATTACCCCATGCAGGATCCAGCCTCCCCAACCGGAAAACCATCCGCATATTCCATCCCACCAACTTGTTCCTTTAGTAAAGTTTCTCATCCGGCTTCCTAATTCCTTTACCCACTTCAACTTTTCCCATACGTGCAGGTTCAAGTTAGTAACGTTTCCGGAAACATCAGGGAAGTACGTACAGAAAGTACAACACTCTTTCTCTATGTGCCCCCCTTTCTCGGCGAGCAGGAAATCTAGGCCCATCCGATTCTGCAATACAGTCTGCCTGATGGCAATCACTTCAGTAGTAATTCCATATATCTGGAAATGAGTGTCTTCCACAGCGTCGGCGGTATTGCTTGCCAACCCGTCTAGCGTGGCCGCTAATTTAGTTATTTCGGTAGCCGTCCGTCCCACCCCATAATTAGGAAACAGTATCATTCCGAATCGTTGTGCCTGGGTTATGCCTCTCTTTGCTTTATCCCAATGGGGGTGTTCCTTGGGGTGATCTATAACGCTCAGATGGGGTACCAGGTAGGTTAGATAACAACATCCGCTCCATCCTTTCTGGGAGGTGAGAGTACTCGTTTAGCCTCTGTCCTTCCATCCCCTTTGGGGGTAGGGCTGTTTTCCGGGCAGCCAGGCATAGGCTCGATTCCCACACACCCATCTGGGTCCCATTCACGGGACGCAGCCCACCACGCCTTTCAGAGGTTAAACTGACAACGCGGGTACAAGTACTATTCCCCAGTTGATATGGGGCACTGACGATATGATTAAAATAACAGACAGCATCAACGGGTGGAGGAGGAAGCGAGACCGTTAGTTCAGGTCCCAGCAACGTATAATTCCTCGGGTGAGGCCTAAGATGCCATCCCTCAGAACAGCAGGGATATCTGGCCCGAATCTTTCAGGCTGTCCGATGGGGTGGGGAACGTGGCATCACTGGGGCCCGTCAAAGGCAGGAGAAGGCGCGGGCTTGCTGGAGCAATTGGTGGCGAGCTCTGGCGGTGCGGGCTGGTTATCGTGGATCACCACCATTCTCTTGTGGGTGGGGGGGGGGGAGGGATCAGATACAGGAGAGGGGAGAAAAGTAAATGTGCGGAGAGACGATATGACTAAAAACCATCATCGTCTTCCATTACTTACTCCCTCAGCTTCTCTCTCCCTCATTCCCCTCTCTCCCTCCTCTGTTCCCTTTTCTCTCTCCATCTCTTCCTACACCTCTTTCCCCCACCCTATCTTCCTCTCTCCACCAGCTCACCGCCTTTTTTTTCCTTCCCCCCCCCCCCCGTTCCCATCACTCTCCCTACACCACCTGCTCTTCTGTACACACCCGTCTCTTCCTACCCTCTTTTATTCTCCAGGCCCCTCAGTCTCTCTGTCCCCCCACGCCTCCTCGCCCCGTCTCTATATCGCCGGCCTCATCCCAGATCTCTCCCTCATCCCGGCTGCTCTCTCATCTACGATTTCTCTCCCTCTCCTCCTGGTCCATCTCCCGTCTTGGACTCTCCCTCTCCCTCACTGGCCTTTCTCCCCGTCTCACGCTCCTCCCTCTCCAGTCGTTCTCTCTCCGCCCTCCCAGATTCTCCCTCTCCGACAGTCTCTTTCAAAGATAAAAGCGAATTTATTATGAAAGCACATCTATGTCACCGTATTAAGCTCTGAGATTCAGTTTAGAAGCATGGAATATAGAAAATCTTCAGCACAATACAGGCCCCAAAAGGCTGTGCCAAACATGTCATTTTCTTGCAGGCATACACGATAAAAACAACATAACATAATAACCATAATACAATCAATGAGATATAAATGCTGATGGTAATTAGGCAGGATTTTCTTCCTCCACTCTCTCCTCACCCCGTCTGTCTGCCTCAGACTCTCAGTCCCTCTCCAGACTCCCTACTCCAGAGCTCTTTCTCTCCCGTCTCTCTCTCTCTCTCTCTCTCTCTGCCGTATCCCTCTCTTTCCCCCATCACTTCAGCGGTGACGTTGTGTAAGAAGTTTAGTCGGGGTAAATGTCTCTCTATTTGCCCTCATTGTCTCTCTCCCCCGCCTCCTTTCTGCCTGATGCTGCAGCCTCTTTCTCTTCACCCCAAAGCCCATACTCTCCGACAGGAAGTGCGAGGAGAGAGAGAGAAGGATTGTTATCGAGAAAGAGTTAGAGGTGTTGAGGAAAAAATAAGAGAGGGACAGTGAGACAAATAAGTGAGAGAGACAGAAAGAAACAGAAAGCAAACCCGAGGGAGAGAGTGAGAGATTAAGTCCGAGAGAGAGAGAGAGGAGGGAGAGAGAGAGAGAGAGAGAGAGAGAGAGAGAGAGAGAGAGAGAGAGAGAGAGAGAGAGAGAGAGAGAGAGAGAGAGAGAGAGAGAGAGAGAGAGAGAGAGAGAGAGAGAGATACAGAGAAAGACAGTGAATGTCAGGATCAGTGTCAATCGGAGACGAGATGTGGACAGAACAGCGACGCGTGATAGGCTCCATTCAGAGCAGCAGAAACTCGCACCGCAGCTCGGGAACAGGAGGAACTGGCGAACGGAGCGAGAATGGGAAACCTCAGATCCTCCCCTTGTGCTGCCTTGGTTACTGTGTGTGGGTCAGAGAGAATGGAACTTCCCAATCCCCTGTCTGAGTGTGTGTAGCTCCCTCACCCTCTCCCCTCCTCTGTCCGCACGCCGCACCTCCTCCATCCCCCCATCCTCCTCACCCGTCACCACCCTCACACAGCAGTATGTCAGTAAATTTCCAGAAAATCTCAATACTAACCACCATCAGAATAGTCGGAAAGTTATGAGCAATTGAGAAATGAGTGTGCCGGACCTCTGGTTTTATCAGATTGAGCCGAGAAAAACAAAATAATACATGTTGACGTGTATAACACACATATCACATAATATCCCGGTCTGAACCCGATCTGGAAATCTTACAAAGGAAAATATGGACTGAAATGAGGAGTTTCAGAAAACACCATGTACACTCGAACCCATTTAGATTAACTCCACCTGGGAAAGAAGGATGAACAGAATAAGATATAAATACTTTACACAACAGTCAGATAAAACTTTTAAGGATATAGTTTCATCAACGGAAACGTGATTAACCACTCCAAGGAACATATACAATTCTGATAAGAAGTACACGGAACTGAAATTAAATGAAAGCACAAGGATAAAAAATGAATGAAGTATCACGACAGTAGAAACTGTTAACCAATGGAAGAGCATGAACTCCAGACCCGGCAACATCCTTGTAAATTTCCTCAAAAATGTATCACACTACTTCAGCGTGACGTCCCATCTCCTGTACTTAACTCCTTGATACATGAAGGCCAATGTGCCCAAAGCTTTCTTTACGACCCTATCTAACTGTGACGCCACTTTCAACAGATTATGGACCTGTATTCCCAGCTCCCTTTGTTCTACCGCACTCCTCAGTGCCCGACCGTTCAACCTCCCCTGGTTAGTTCTACCGAAGAGCAACACCTCGCATTTGTCTGCGTTAAATTCCTTCAGCCATTTTCAGCTCATTTCTCCAGCTGGTGCGGATCCCGCTGTAGGTCATTACAGCCTTCCTCGCTGTCCACTACACCTCCAATCAGGCTGTCATCCGCAGATTTCCAGTAAACCAGATTATCATTCAGATGGTTGATATAGACGAGAAACAAAAACGTACACAGCGCTGCTCCCTGCGGCACTGTAGGAGTCACAGGCCTCCAGTCAGAGATGCAACAATCTCCCTCCACTCTCTGGCTTCCACGACAAAGCCGATGTCTGATCCCATTTACTACCTCATCGTGAATGCCGAGCGACTGAACCTTCGTGACCAGCCTCCCGTGCGGGAGCTTCTCATCTGGTTACTGACACGGACACGATCACGTGGCAAACATCATTCACCAAAATGTTGCTTTAAAAGGCAAACACATAAAATATGCCATACATTACTATAAATACAATCCGCGTCCTGTTTTGGAGTCAGAGGCCGATAATAACATGACGGGCGACCCAGTATTGCGGGCAGGGCAATCCATAATACCTGGGATATCACACCAGGACACCCAGTCGTGAACAGGAAGTAGAGGTGAGAATACGTGTGTAATTCGGAGATAGGTATACGAATAATAATCACTATAATAGCAATAATAATAGAAGTAGTAGTAATACTTGAATAATTCCTTCCAAATATTGCCCGAGACTGCCGAAATGCCACCAATGTGGATCGGGTCAAATGTGTTATGTGACTCCGGGACCGCTTTGAGAAGTGAAATGAAGATGATACTGAAAGTCAGACCGTTACACTCGATCACTTGTGAGGGGAGTAGACGTTTCACGTCGCTCCTGTGTCAGTGGGGAATTCGTTTGGGCCCAATGACCGTCACTCCATTGGTTTCCAGGTTGTTAGAGAGAAGAGAGAGAATAGACATTTCAGTCAAAAACTTAATAGGTGTGATCCCGACTTTCGGTGGCATAAGGAAGGAGCAATGGATCAACATGCACGAAACAGCGCCCCCTAACGCCTTCACCGGCGATTTGGGGGATGTTAACCAGGCCAGTCTGAAAAAAATCACCAAGCAATTACCATCAACAGATCGCTTGCGGTACCAGAGGAAACCACACACTGGACCACTCTTACACCACCATCTACCGTGCGGTCCCACTCCCTCACTTCGGGAAGTCTGATCAACTGGCTGTACTTCTGCTCCCTGAGTATAGGCCGAGACTGAAGACGGCAGCACCAGGAGTGAGGACCAAGAACGTTTGGACCAGGGAAGCGCAGGAGCGCCTAGAGGACGGCTTTGAATCGGCGGGCTGGACTGTATCCAGCGATTCATCTTCCAGCCTGGATGAGTATGGTGTAGTTTTAACGGACTTCATTAAAACCTGTGTGGATGAGTATGTTCCTACAAAGAATTACTGTACAATCCCAAACCAAAGGCCGTGGATGAAACAAAGGGTCCGCCGTCTGCTGAAGTCTAGATCAGTGGCATTTAAATCTGGCCTCCCGCGCCAGTTCCAGAAATCCAGGTATGATTTGCGGAGGGCCATTTCAAGGAGGAAGAGACAATTTTGAACGAGGTTGGAGGCGACATCAGATGTACGACAACACTGGCAGGGCCTGCAAGGCATTGCTTCCTACAAAGCGAAACCCAATGGCACGAATGGCAGCGATGGTTCACTACCAGTTATACCCAACGCCTTCTCTGCGCGCTTTGAACGGGAGAATATAACTACAGCTGTGAAGATCCCTGCTGCACCTGATGACCCTGTGATTTCTGTCTCAGAGGTCGATGTTGGGCTGTCTTTAAAGAGGGTGAACCCTCGCAGGGTGAAAGGTTCTGATGGAGTTCCCGGTAAGGCTCTGAAAACTTGCGCCAACCGGCTGCCGGAAGTATTTAAGGACATTTTGAACCTCTCACTCCTGCGGGCGGAAGTTTGCACTTGCTTCAAAAAGGCAAACATTATACCATTGTCTCAGAAAATATTAATGTGAACTGCGTTAATGACCATCGCACGGTCGCACTCACATCTACAGTAATGAAATGCATTGAGAGGTTGGTCATGACTGGACTGAACTCTTGTCTCAGCAAGGACCTGGACCCACTGCAGTCTGCCTATCGCCACAACAGGTCAACGGCAGATGCAATCGAAATGGCTCTTCACACGGCCTTAGACCATCTGCACAACAGCTTCTTCCTCTCTGCCAAACACTACCTGACTTTTTTTAAAAAAATGTATTTTTCTGTTTTGCACGATTTGTTAATCTATTAAATATACATATACCTTAACTGATTTACTTATTTCTTCTATATTACGTATTGCATTGAACTGCTGCTGACGTCAGTGGTGGGAAAGATGCTGGGGTCAATTATAAAATAGGAAATTACGACACATTTGGATAGCAGTAGAAGGATCAGTCCGAGCCAGCATGGATTTATGAAGGGAAAATCATGCTTGACTAATCTTCTGGGGTTTGTTGAGGATGTAACTATGAAAATGGACAAGGGAGAGCCAGTGGATGTAGTGTACCTGGACTTCCAGAAAGCTTTTGATAAAGTCCCACATAGGAGACTAGTGGGCAGAATTAGGGCACATGGTATCGGGGGCAAAGTACTGACATGAATTGAAAATTGGCTGGCTGACAGGAAACAAAGAGTAGCGATTAACGGGTCCCTTTCGGAATGGCAGGCTGTGACCAGTAGGGTACCGCAAGGTTCGGTGCTGGGACCGCAACTGTTTACAATATGCATTAATGATTTAGATGAAGGGATTAAAAGTAACATTAGCTAATTCGCTGATGACACAAAGCTGGGTGGCAGTGTGAAATGTCAGGAGGATGTTATGAGAATGCAGGGTGACTTGGACAGATTGGGTGAGTGGGCAAATGTATGGCAGATGCGGTTTAATGTGGATAAATTTGAGGTTATCCACTTTGGTGGCAAGAGCAGGAAGGCAGATTACTATCTAAATGGAGTCAAGTTAGGAAAAGGGGAAGTACAACGAGATCTAGGTGTTCTTGTAGATTTGTCAATGAAAGCAAGCATGCAGGTACAGCATGCAGTGAAGAAAGATAACGGCATGCTGGCCTTTATAACAAGAGGAATTGAGTTTAGGAGTAAAGAGGTCCTTCTGCAGCTGTACA
This sequence comes from Hemitrygon akajei, assembly GCF_048418815.1. Lineage (NCBI taxonomy): Eukaryota > Metazoa > Chordata > Chondrichthyes > Myliobatiformes > Dasyatidae > Hemitrygon > Hemitrygon akajei. Next base: position 611,874 of record NW_027331988.1, read on the forward strand.
GGGCCCTGGTGAGACCCCACCTGGAGTATTGTGTGCAGTTTTGGTCTCCAAATTTGAGGAAGGACATTCTTGCTATTGAGGGAGTGCAGCGTAGGTTCACAAGGTTAATTCCCGGAATGGCGGGACTGTCATATGTTGAAAGATTGGAGCGACTGGGCTTGTATACACTGGAATTTAGGATGAGAGGGGATCTGATAGAAACATATAAGATTCTTAAGTGATTGTACACACTGGAGGCAGGAAGCATTTTCCCGCTGATGGGTGAGTCCTGAACTAGAGGCCACAGTTTAAGAATGAGGGTTATGCCATTTAGAACAGAGATGCGGAAGAACTTGATATGTGGAATGCTCTGCCCCAGAAGGCAGTGGAGGCCAAGTCTCTGGATGCATTCAAGAGAGAGTTAGATAGAGCTCTTATAGATAGCGGGGTCAAGGGATATGGGGAGAGGGCAGGAACAGGGTACTGATTGTGTATGATCAGCCATGATCACAGTGAATGGCGGTGCTAGCTAGAAGGGCCGAATGGCCTACACCCACACCTACTGTCTATTGTCTATTGCTGCAAAGTTAACAAATTTCACGTCACATGCCGTTGATAATGAACCTGATTTTAATTCTGAAAATATCTGTTTACATTCGGTACTGCAACGCTCCGGGGAGAGCGAAGGGCTTGTCAAGGCACAGATGACC